>NC_056730.1:813481612-813544112 GCF_019279795.1 Protopterus annectens
ATCATAAAAGTCTACTCAAACTTCTACAATCCACCAGTATCAATAAATATGCACAATCTCTGCAGAAGTAAAAGTCATCTAAATAATGCCACATTAAAGGGAACTGTAACTAATCAAGTGGTTGCTGATAGCAAAGAACTTTATATTTCATTGTTTCATCTACAAGTAAAGTGTCTGTTGCCCTTGAGGAATAAATTGCCCATGTTACATTAAAAAAATGATAAGCTAGTAATATTGCAATAGGGAATGGATGGCAAACTGATA
Organism: Protopterus annectens; assembly: GCF_019279795.1. Lineage (NCBI taxonomy): Eukaryota > Metazoa > Chordata > Ceratodontiformes > Protopteridae > Protopterus > Protopterus annectens. Next base: position 813,481,877 of record NC_056730.1, read on the forward strand.
ACAGGTTCATAGTTACTAGGTATCTCCGCCAAAGAGGACATTTTCAGGACTGCAGCATCCATGTCCTTTAAAAGTACAACACAGTACAGTATCAACAATGTAGCTACATACTGCGGGAGTAGAACCAACAGCTTCTGCATCAAAAGCAAGTATTCAACCTGCTATGCTATTAACAATGCAAACAGACTCTGCATAAGCAGCACTAAACTTCTCTTCCCCTGAAGCTCTTAGATCCTTGTAAAATCCACTCAACACTCAACTGTATCTCTTAACTTTGCAGCACACGAGCACAAGAAATCTGGAAAAAAGTCAAAGTTTATTTGTGGGGGACAAAAGCCCAAAAATCAGGGACACATTTTAAACATTGCTTGTATAACCTTGGAAAGATGCTAGAATAAAATGCTGTGCTACCGCCATGCATTTCACTGCCAAGTCTTGGACCCAGGACCCTATGCACTACAGTCAGAGCAACATACCACTATGCCAAATCAGCTGTTTCTTGAAAGACAGGAAGACTGAAACTTAAATGGCTATCATTTAGTGAATTCAGTTCTCACCATAGCTCTCAACGTCTTAGCACAAAACACATGGACAAAGCCAAAAAGGGGGAACACAGCCCCAAAAATAGGGGCAAATTTCAAATATTGATCTTATAAACTTAAAAAATTGCCAGAATAAAATGCTTTATGTTTCCATGTACTTTCTGAAGAATATGAAGTCTGAAATTCAAATGTCTGAAAATTCCGAAAGCCACAGATTTTATGAGGAACAGAACAAAAGTATGAGGCAAAAATCAGAATGCTTTTCACAAGTGGTGGTGGGTAGGGAATTCAGGTTCTTGCTACCTGCACCCAAGGTTGAGGGTTTGAACCTATGTTTCTCTTTAGCCACCAGTTATAGTTAACTGGGGCATTTCACATATGCACGCATGCACCGTTACCTACATAAAACAAGTGTCTGCCTGCAATCTAGCTCTGTTTCTCTCCAGTCTATGCGGCTGTAACCGTATAGACCTCTAGGGCATCTGGAAGACTGCTGCCTTCTTCTGAATCCAGACTGGTTAAACTGCAGTCCGGATATGTGTTTCCACTCACACATGCATGAGTTTTGGGATTATTTTTATTTTTGGTTTTCAGCTGGGGGGGGCTGCAGTTCTGCTGTCCAATAGGACAAGCCACCCCTGGGGTTAACACATATTACTAAGGTGTGGGCATACCTCTCAACCTCTTAGAACAAAAAAATCTGGGCAAAGCCATAAATAATGGGGGGACAAAGGCCCAAAAATAGGGACACTTTTTAAGTCTTGCTCTTACAAACTTAGAAAGTTGATAGAATAACAGGTTTTTAATTAGCATGAATTTTCTGAAGGGTATAAAATCTGAAACTCAAATGTCTGTCATTATTTTCTAACTTCAGCCCTCAATGATTTACCAATGATTTGCCCGAAAACCACAATTTTATGAGAAACAAACCAAAAATATGAGGCAAAAATCTGGACATTCTGCAAAAATCTGTACAGTTGAGAGATATGGATGGGGAAGCTTCACTGTATAACATGCTCTTTTCCTTGCAGTTAATAGGTTAATGTTGGTCCACACCCATAACTTTCTATCCTCCTCCTTCTACCCTCCCACCCATTCTGACAACTTTCCATACATCCTTCCTCAGCTATAAAACTCTTAACAGAAAAACTCAGAGACATTCTTCTTTTCCTCTTGGGTTTTTTATCAACATACATTTGGACTCCTTAGCTGGTCAGCTTATAGTCCTTACTTCCTCTTTCACATATTACTCACAGACGCTTTTCCTCCATTTTCATCCTCTAGTTATCAATAGTCCATCTTCTTCAGTGACTTTACTTGAAGATCTGTGGTTTCACTTACAGTCTCTGACATCTTTGACTTGGTTCTCTTTTACACTACATGACAGAATTTATGTTTATTCCTGTTATTTACTCTTAGCATTTTGATGATATATGTTTTCAGGCATGCTACACAACCCAAGTGTTTTGGTCTGTTTACTTAGCTTGGTCATGTTTGCTTGGTATGAAGACTGGAGATGCTGGAACTGAATTCATATTTGACTGCAATGGAGAGGATAACATATGAATGAAATAAGACTTTGGGAGACCATAACTAAGGACGTAGTACACACTTCTTCCTTTACGCTAACTTGTTGTTTGTCTTTCGGCTTTTCCTGGTTAGGGGTCGCCACAGCGGAACTCCAGTCCAATAATGACTGGCAGTAGATTTTCACGAACGCCGAGCTGCCAGCTCGACGTTCAACCTTCAACGAAGGCACTCCCATTTACGCATGTCTTTCAAACACCCACCCAACCACGGGGAGGACATGCAGACTCCACACAGAAGGCACTCCCTGCACTATAGCTGAGAATCAAATGGGAGAACCTCTTGCTGTGGGGGAACAACGCTACGGCTGCACCACCGCAGAAGTTCTTCCCTTACTCTAACTAAATTCTCTATATTATATTCATTATTTAATGTAGCTATATCTCCGTATCACTGTGATTTACTAAACATCAGCCTTTCTTTAAATCTGATTACAGACACAGATAATTTAATTGTATGTTTATGGATTACTTTACACTCACTTGAAACTCTTTGCTGTTAATTAAATGCAACAAGATGTGTGATACTTCCTATTGTATTTATTCATTGGATACTGTCATTGTATGTTAACATTTCTGATTGATTTATAATAATCCTGGAAAAGGTCTTATCATGTCCTGTTTTCAAAGACACAGGAATCCACAGGCACAGGAAAATTACGGTCTCTAGAAGCAAGCAGGACAAATAAGAATAACGCTCTTTATTTCAGGAATCACGTTTTCGCTCCCGCAGCTGCAGAAGCTTCCTCAGCTAATAACAAATTGGTAAATTGAACAATTCATTTTATATACCAATATATCATGATGTCACTTCCTTTTGTAATTAAAACAACAAACTACAAAGGAAATGAAATAAATGAAAACAACATATTGTAAACTGTCACTTCATGAATTAAATATATGTTCCATATCCACACATTTTTGATATAATGTAATATAATACAATACTAATAAGACAATATTACTAGTTCATATATAACCAAAATATAAAAATTAAAAATATATAAAATATAAAATATATATATATTGAATATGTCAAGGTTAAAAAATCACATTTGGGCTTTCTAGAACCTATGTTGAAAGGTATATATAATACCAAATATGTATATCACACTAAACCTAATATTTTTAATAAATGTGTATGTATATAAGTATCCTTAGATTATCTCATGTAACTTTTATATTTCAGAATAGCTGAAATATTACAGGATTCATTTAATCCGGGGTAGGTAAAGGCATCTAATCCAATCTGCCACTCTAATTCTCTCATTTCAAGTAACAAAGCTTGAGGTCCGCTAACTCCAGTTGTAACATGTTCAATGCCCATAAACTGGAAACTATGTCCACTATTATTCATAACATGTTTGGACAAAGCATTGTCCATCTTTTTGTTGTTTATTGCATAGAGGTGTTGGTAAATTCGATCGCTAAACTTCCGATCGGTCTTCCCTATATAGAAGCAGGGGCAGCAAACACAAAAAGCAATGTAAACCATGGATTTTGTAGTACAGTTAATTCTTGAGGAGATGGTATATTTCCTATCTCTAATGACAAATGAACTACCGACTTTCAAATAATTACACCTGTTGCAAAACCCACACATAGCTGTACCTGTTTGTCTATTAGAAAGTATAGATGTCCCGGGTCTCTGTAATAATTCTTTCAAATTATTTCCTCTTTTAAAAACTACAAGGGGTTGAGGTCCCAACTTTTGAAAAAGCACAGGATTATTGAAAATAAAGTACCAATTTTTCTTTATGATGTTCCATATAGCCCCAATATGTCTATTAAAAGTTAATACAAGACTTGTCCTAAAATTGTTTTGGCTACAGGTTGTAACACCAGTAGTCGTCTGTTCTAACTCATTTTCTAAAGATAAGTCTAGAGGTTCACTGATTTCAAAGATAGGGGTTTGGCATTTACATTTTAACAAGGGCTGATAGAAACCTGAATTCCTTTTCGTAGAAACTTCATAAATCAACTCATCTATTAAATGAATAGGATACCCCCTATTTATGAACAGTTCTTTTAGAAAAGAGCACTCAGACCTAAATGTTTCTAGTGTACTACACATACGTACGGCTCTAACTAATTGTCCTTTGGCAATAGATCTTTTTTGTTTGGCCGGGTGGTTACTTGAATAATGCAGAAAGGCGTTACAATAAGTCGGCTTTCTATATATAGAAGCCAAAAAATTTCTTGACGATCGATGTAATCGACCTGTATACATCGATTCCACACCAGGAAGCAATTGAATGGAGTGAACTGATGTTAGAGGCTTTAGGAGCTACAAAAAACGAGATCTCCCTAGTCACACAGTTATTGGATATTGTTTTGACATCAAACTTTTTCCTTTTTAATAACCAGTACTACCTACAGAAACAAGGTATAGCCATGGGGTCCCCATGTGGAGGGAGCGTGGCGAACCTGGTAGTTGCTTATTGGGAAAAGGTTACGTTGAAGAATAATTCCCTCTTTAACAATATTGTAAAATATTATACACGTTTCTTAGATGACGTGTTTATTTTGATAAAGGGTAGTGAAAGTGAAGCAGTTGATTTAGTTTGAATTTATGAATAACTCTAACCCATTTTTGAAATTCACTTATAAGTTTTCTATTACTGTTATTGATTATTTAGATGTGGAAATCACTAAGGATCTGAGTAATAGTTGTTTTTTGGCTTCTATATATAGAAAGCCGACTTATTGTAACGCCTTTCTGCATTATTCAAGTAACCACCCGGCCAAACAAAAAAGATCTATTGTCAAAGGACAATTAGTTAGAGCCGTACGTATGTGTAGTACACTAGAAACATTTAGGTCTGAGTGCTCTTTCCTAAAAGAACTGTTCATAAATAGGGGGTATCCTATTCATTTAATAGATGAGTTGATTTATGAAGTTTCTACGAAAAGGAATTCAGGTTTCTATCAGCCCTTGTTAAAATGTAAATGCCAAACCCCTATCTTTGAAATCAGTGAACCTCTAGACTTATCTTTAGAAAATGAGTTAGAACAGACGACTACTGATGTTACAACCTGTAGCCAAAACAATTTTAGGACAAGTCTTGTATTAACTTTTAATAGACATATTGGGGCTATATGGAACATCATAAAGAAAAATTGGTACTTTATTTTCAATAATCCTGTGCTTTTCCAAAAGTTGGGACCTCAACCCCTTGTAGTTTTTAAAAGAGGAAATAATTTGAAAGAATTATTACAGAGACCCGGGACATCTATACTTTCTAATAGACAAACAGGTACAGCTATGTGTGGGTTTTGCAACAGGTGTAATTATTTGAAAGTCGGTAGTTCATTTGTCATTAGAGATAGGAAATATACCATCTCCTCAAGAATTAACTGTACTACAAAATCCGTGGTTTACATTGCTTTTTGTGTTTGCTGCCCCTGCTTCTATATAGGGAAGACCGATCGGAAGTTTAGCGATCGAATTTACCAACACCTCTATGCAATAAACAACAAAAAGATGGACAATGCTTTGTCCAAACATGTTATGCATAATAGTGGACATAGTTTCCAGTTTATGGGCATTGAACATGTTACAACTGGAGTTAGGGGCGGACCTCAAGCTTTGTTACTTGAAATGAGAGAATTAGAGTGGCAGATTGGATTAGATGCCTTTACCTACCCCGGATTAAATGAATCCTGTAATATTTCAGCTATTCTGAAATATAAAAGTTACATGAGATAATCTAAGGATACTTATATACATACACATTTATTAAAAATATTAGGTTTAGTGTGATATACATATTTGGTATTATATATACCTTTCAACATAGGTTCTAGAAAGCCCAAATGTGATTTTTTTAACCTTGACATATTCAATATATATATATTTTATATTTTATATATTTTTAATTTTTATATTTTGGTTATATATGAACTAGTAATATTGTCTTATTAGTATTGTATTATATTACATTATATCAAAAATGTGTGGATATGGAACATATATTTAATTCATGAAGTGACAATTTACAATATGTTGTTTTCATTTATTTCATTTCCTTTGTAGTTTGTTGTTTTAATTACAAAAGGAAGTGACATCATGATATATTGGTATATAAAATGAATTGTTCAATTTACCAATTTGTTATTAGCTGAGGAAGCTTCTGCAGCTGCGGGAGCGAAAACGTGATTCCTGAAATAAAGAGCGTTATTCTTATTTGTCCTGCTTGCTTCTAGAGACCGTAATTTTCATGTCCTGTTTTCACTTATAGCTATCTTTGTGATAGTGAATATCTGTACCAGCATTTTGGTCCAGGTAGTTCCTGAAAATGCCCTTTCAACCAGTGAATCTACCCAGTTAAAACATATAGAAATAAAAGAAAAGAAAATTCAACTAAATACTAAAAACAGCACTTAAGTGATATGCATTCCTATATGATTCCATGAAAATACTACTATCATAATGTTTAAATCAAAGCTCTTTTGGAATCTATACTGATTTTAAGCATGTAAAGTGAATTCAGTCAGAAGTTAAGAACACTAATGGATTTCTTATTAAGGCAAACCAATTTTGCTAAGAAACATGACTGTTTTTGAAAATATTTTCCTAGAGATTTCCTAGTTTTATTTAGATGAAATGCAAAATGAAGTTTGATTCAAATGTTTTTTGGCATCAATATTCTGTTGAAACTTACTAATGTGTAAGTGTATTTTTATGTAGGACATAAGTTTCCAGTTACTGTATGTGGAAATCAAACGTAACTCAATAGGATAGTCAAAAATTTAAATTTATTCATTTTTTTTGTTTTATCCACTAGGTTTAAGGATGATATGATATAATGATAAATATGCCTCTGTCTATAGCTATTGATATATATATAAATATCAGATATACGGATTACCTTTCAAATATCGAAAGACCAGAATCCTAAACAGTTTTTTTTTTTTTTTTTTTTTTTTGTGAGACGAAAATAACGAAAGTTAAAATCCCGAATCACAACTTTTTTCCCAGGGCATATAACACTTGGCCCCAAACTATCTGAAACCCACCTAGGTGGGGGACTACACCCCCCACACCCCCCAATGTGGGGGGCTGCACCCCCACACCCCCCCCAGCTATATATACCAACTCCAGGATTGCTCTACAGTAGGGAATAGGGCATATTTCCCCATGATAGCCAAGTGTTTCTTGCCCTGGGAAAACGCCTGTGCTTCGGGATTTTAACTTTCATTATTTTTGCCTCATGAAAATAACATTTGCGGACCTGGTCTTTTGATATTTGGAAAGGGAATCCATACACACACACACACACACACACACACACACACACACACACACATATATATATATATAGAGAGAGAGAGAGAGAGAGAGAGAGAGAGAGAGAGAGATTCATAAAACAGATGGTAGGTAAAAGGAATATCATTCCTGAAGACATGTTACGTTTAGAAATGATGGAATTCAAGATTGCATCATATAGGTGGAAAGTAATTCATAGGAGTAATTCACAAGGTGTTAGTTAAGTAAGAAGCGCATCTTTTACAAAAGGTAGGAAAATAGATGCATTGGCTCATTGTTTCTTATCTGTCATCAGAATGTATGTGCCTTTGCTAGCTGTTTTTCTAGCTTTAAAACCATATATTTATGTAGTTGATTTTGCAGCATTACAGGACTGCTGGTTTTGTAATTCACTTCTGTAGTATTTAACAGTGCCAACTTTGCTGGTATTGATTCTTCAGAGACATTCAATAGGCATATCCCATGAATTCAAACTTGCATTCCCTCACCCATCTGCCACAGCCTGGCTTTCACAATGCTAGTGTAGTAATCTTCCAGCAACCCAGTAACTGTTTCCTCACTCACAAGTTCCTGTTCTTTATTAAAAGTTAATTCAGCTAAACGAAAGTAGCAGAATGCCCATTCCTGTTCCAAAATGCTTCCTGTTATGTTTCCATGTAAGAGTGTGTGTGTGTGTGTGTGTGTGTGTGTGTGTGTGTGTGTGTGTGTGTGTGTGTGTGTGTGTGTGTGTGTGTGTGTGTAGCAGGAATACAGTCAGGAGCTTTCAAAGGCATGTATTTTTATATCACATTATAATAAATGTTTTACTTTAATTTATAAATAATGGCACTAAAAAACTAGCTAAATTAAAACTAGCAGTTGCTTATAAGTAATAAGTGCTAAAGCTGACAAAGAGATAAAGTGAAGCAGGCAAAACAGACAAAAAAATGGTAACTAAGCATCAGTTCAGAGGATGTCAGCAAGGTACATCATGAGGAATCCAGCAACACAACTGCGGTGGTTGTGCTGCGGTAGCGTTGCTGCCTCACAGTTAGACGTTGCCCGTTCGATTCTCAGTTAGAGCGTCTTCTGTGTGGCGACATGTGTGAATGGGCATTCCTTCATTGAAGGTTGTGCATTAGGCCTGGCAAGCCAGCACGTAAAAATCTACTGCCATTCATTAGCGGACCGGAGTTCTGCTGTGGCGACCCCTAACCGGGAAAAGCCGAAAGACACAAACAAACAAACAAATACCATCCCCAACAATAACAAAGCAAAGGTCAAAGGCAATAAAATGCTTAGGTATGTCCTAAAAATAATATTTATTTATTTATTTGTTTGTTTGTATGTTTATTTATTTATTTATTACATTTGTTGACCAGGATAGTCTGACTGAGTAAAAGTCAATTTTCAATGCAGGCTCAGAGAAAAAAATCCACAGGTAAAAGTATCAAAAGACAATGAAATGGGCTGTGAGAAATTTTGAAAAAGGCAATAAATAGCAACAAAAAAGCAGTAACAATAAAAATAATGCACCGATGAGAAGAACATTAAAGTGCATAACAAAGAATAAAGTACATTTTATTGTAATAATTGTGGTATATGGAAGGAAGTAGAATGGCAACATGGTGTAAGATGGATTGTAATGAATGAACAGAAGACATAAGTACATTGTTAATGTATAATGCTAAATTGTTAATGTGTTAAGACGTGAATGTATTTATTTGCTTACCATGGTAGTCTAACTTGGCAGGAAGTCCATTTCTCACTAGAGGCCTGGGCAGAAAAGTTTCATTTTAGTGTGACTACAAAAATGCATTGCATTCCATATTTTACATCTGAATTATCAAAGACATTATTCTGCAGTGTTATGGGTAAGAAATCTTAGTATACATCAGCAATAATAAACAGCAGCATTGTAAGAGACATATTTTGTGATCACAGTAATACAACTGTAATTGATTTGTATGCACATTGCAGACATCAGCAAAGAAGGTGACATATGAATATTCATTTGGTGTTGTATTGATTATAAGGTATCATTAAAGTATCATAATCATAGCATTTGATGCAGGAAGAACAGTTATGAGTTTCTGGGTAAGTGTCTAGGACCTGAATGTCAAGTGCATAGACATGTCCTTTTGGAAGACAGCAGGTTTCTCACTTCAGTTTTGAATTGTGTTTGACTAGAAATGCTTCATAGTAGTCTAGGGTAATTTTTCTTAATCTTAGAAAGAGTGATTGAAAAGTATAAACTCTATGGACAAGTTCCACTTAATCATAGCAAAACCCCACAACTCTGCTGGTCTGCCTTTGTACTCAAATTACATCTCCAGAATCTGACATTTTATTCCTACCATCATCAAACAGCAAACCAAACTATCCAGATTGAAACACTTGCTAAAACAACACTTTAAAAACACTTGTCTCTGTCCTTGTACCTCTCCAGGCAATACTACCCTGGTTCCTAATGTAAATTTCCTGCTTTTATCCATTTGCCCTTACCGCCCCTTCTGTTTCCTGTACCTACCACCCAACAAGGTTTTCCCTCCAGCAAATGTTCAGCTTATACTCAATACCTTCTACCCCTACCTCAACTTCATGGCAACTTTCTTTTTCTCTGTATCATCTAACAAATGTACCCACAATTCACTTTCGCTAACCTCCTTTCTGCTTTCTACTCATAATTCCCACACCACCTCTCTTGTATTTCTCCTATCCATAAATGTCAAATTGTAATATGACATTTAAAACCTCACCATGTATGCCAGACTCTCTTGTATGAATATAATCACTATATTTTACTGATTCCAGATTTAATAGTAGAGCTGCTTTTCAGTTATTGTATGTCTAGTCCTTCCCTACTCCCTGTAAGCATACTTCTTACTAATTCCTTTTCTCTAAACAGAGTCAATCTATTTCTTAGACAAAGAACAAATATATATTTTGCCTTGGCAATGTTATCTTGTCATCTCCATTACAAAGTGTGTACTCAGAGCGTTTGATGTCATCTCTGTGTACAAGTTTGCACTGTATGAACTGAACATATGATTTTTTTTCCCTTAGTTAATATGGTCTTCTGTTTTAGGCTTTGTAATAATGCTGTTATTTAAGTATAAAGATATTATGTTAATGTGGAACTTTTTTCCCCTGACTTCAGCTGTAAATCGGACATTATCCCAGGGGGTTTTCCCAGTAATGAAATATCAAATAAATAATTAAAATGTCCATACTGTAACTTTAAGCTTTGAATTTTTCTTCCTTGTATAAAATTATCTATTTTTTACTGTAATGTTTATTCCCAGGCGTCCGCTGAAAAGAGGTTACCATAGCCCAGTCAAACTACTCAGGTAAAAAAAATCAATAAAATAAATAAATACACTACCATGTTTATTTTGGACATTTACTATGAGAATAAAGTGGGACTGTGAAAAACTTGTTATTATACTTTAAGTGAGATTAGCATGAATGCCAGCAAATTGGTGACTGCAGTGGTGGGCACTTATCAGTGCTTTAAAGTGCTGAGTGGGCTTTTGCTTGAACATTTCAGTCAATTGATTACTTTGAGTAAAATGTAGTAATATGTTCTGTGGGGGGGGGGGGTGTCCTGATGCATACTAAGAGATGCAATGATACTTTTGTACTAACTTGCAAGTATATCAGAGACGTTAGTAATGACAGAGGACAAGGAAAAAGAACAGATAGTAAGAATGTATTGGTAATGGTTGATTTTGCTTGGAGGAGGTGGGGGGGGGGCAGACAATTTTGTGTATGGTATAGTATGCCAAGTTTATAGTTAGCTGATTAACCAGGAATGCAGTTTGAAGAGTCTTGTTAATGACAAAGAAGAGGATAATATTGTTGACACACTATATTGTTTTTACAGGATGAGCTGGCTGGGGTAAGATATTTGTGAAAACAGTGAATAATGAGAATCCTAGAACAGGCTTGAAAGCAGAAGCAATCTTTTACCCAAATCTGCACACTAAACTGCTATAAATAATCATGGTCTTATTCAACTGGCGTATTATTAATTGACCCCAAAACATCAAAAACCTTCAGGGGTCACAGCTCAAAAAAGTAACTCTCCCAAGGTTATAAAACACACAAAAACATTTTTTTAGGGGAAAAGCTCCCACACTTCCAACCTATATGGATGGCTGCAATCATTCTGTTGAACAGTGTTTGTGTTGAGAACTGAATCATTCAATATTTTCATTAATTCACATTTCTTTGTACAAACAGCCGTACCTCTCAACTCTCCAGATTATTGCAGAATGTCCAGATTTTTCCATAATATTTTTGAGCTGTTCCTCATAAAATTTGACAGACAATTGAGATTCTGCCTTCATACCATCTGCCTTCATAGAAAATGCATAGTATTGCAAAACCTGTTATTCTGTCAACTTTTTAAGTTTATAAGAACAGTATTTAAAAATTGTCCTTATTTGGGGGCCTTTGCCCCCCCCCGCCCCCCATATTTTGGACATTGTCCAGATTTCTTGTGCTTGAAGGTTGAGAGGTATGCTTATAGCACTTCTGTTACTGATAGATTACTGAACAGTGAAGCTAAGGGAGTTTTCCCTTTTTCGCCACCTTTGTGTAGTCTCTGAGTTGGTATATATAAGTAGCAGGGAGTGTTGGATTAATGATAATGCATTTGTATTTAAATATATATATATATATATATATATATATATATATATATATATATATATATATATGGATCTAGGACATTGCTCGACTGAGCAAATGACCGAAATCCAAACGGCCGGGCATACTTACGCGAAAGTGATTTTCACCGAAGAAGCACTTTCGCGTAAGTATGACTATTGCCGAGGCTGTACTACAGTGCAGGTAAAGGAAATTTCCCTTTTCTCCACTTTAGTGCAGTCTCGGAGGGAGAATATTAAAGTAGGGGGGGTGGGAGACACAGCCCCCACATGGGGGGTGCAGGGGGGTGAAGCCCCCCCTGCTAAAATGTAAATGTAGTGTGTTTTTTTTTTTTTGTCACACGCTTTAACGGAAGCGCTTTTTCGATAAAAGCACTTTCATTAAAGTTTGTTTGCGTTTTATGGATTTGGATGTTTGCACACACGCACATACACACACACACACACACACACACACACACACATATATATATATATATATATATATATATATATATATACTTATATACACTTAATTTAGTTGAATTGTAACTGAACTGACAGCTTTTATAGCAACTTAATTTGGTCTGCAAGAAAGCTGTTGATATTTATACAAAGTTGCTATAATACTGGAGTTGAGGAATATACCCTTCTCAGTATTGTGCAATCTCAGAATTGGTGTATTTAATTAGCAGGTGATGTGGAGTTTATCCCCATGCAAAACCATTGTTTCTATTCACACACTTTAAGGTTATGTCTCAGAGCATGCAAATTATACTGTCAGTTCCTGGGATTCAGCAAGCAGCCATGCAGGAATAAGTTATTCCTGCACGGGAGGGACTGATCCTGTACAGCATGGCAGCGTACCTTGCATATTCATGAAGGCGCGCTGCCTGTGCTGTTAAATGGACATGGAGCTGTGTATGAGTGCAGGGGATGTGTCTGAGAGCAGAGCTCTTACAATACACATGCCCCTGCACTCCAGAATTGCCTTTCAGCAATTAAAAACGAGTGAGAATGCTCATAACACCCCAACCCTTCAGAAAAACAAAAGTGGTCAAAGGCAAAAGGGAAAAACTTCCCATCACAAAGCAGAAAGATGATAAAAGTATAGGTTTAGCACGGATATTCGGAAGGGTATAGCTAAAATAATACAACAAAACTTTTTTTTTTATAAATGCGATAAAGTTTAAGCATAGCTGCATGGGTGTGCCCGTTGCTTAGCTTCACTTAGTCCAGCTTAAATACCACAAGAAGTTAAATACCAAGAGACATTCAACAAAGCAGTATTGCAATAGTGTAGTGGTTAGAACATACACTTTGTGAGCAGCCATTCCTGGTTTGATGCCCACGGTAACCATTTCACATGTGAAAGCAGTACATAAACAATTTTCTTTAGTATTACTTACTAAATAACATATATTTGTTAACCAGAGTACTGCATTAGGTCCAGATGTGAGGTGTCAGTTTAATAAAGTTGTGAAATCCCATTATAAATAAAAGTGCCCCATACAGCATAGTCACACATGAATAAATGTAACAAAAGCAGATTGGGGGATGTTAGGGACAGTAAACAAATGTATAATATGTAATGAATGATGAATCAATGTTATACAGCAGATAGTTTATAAAATGAAAAATAAGCAATGCTAAGCATTCACAGCTCTGCTTACCAGGGGTAAGCATTGTGTAAATATGACTACTAAGCAATGAGTAGCCCAGCTAAATGGATTTGCCCAGTGATAAGCAGTGCTGAACCTGCCGCTTTAAGCAATGCCAACCTTAGTTAATCAGGTTTGCCCGTAGCTTAGCTTAGCTCAGCATTATCAAAACCATCCAATCATGGCAAAGGGTGGGAAATCGACCGTATTTAAACCTTACAGGTGGGAATACAGCTCATAACTGGTTGCAGCTTCCCACTGTAGGCAGAATGGCTGGGGTCAGAGATGGAATACGCTTCCATGTGCAGCGCTGGGGCATACAGGAGTCCAAGGTCATGGTAGGACTCCTAGTAAAAAAACATGATGAGAGACTGCTGCAGGGCCAGTACCAAGGCTCCCAATATAAAGCAGAAGCCTGGGACCATCTTGCCCGTAACCTCACCAGTGCCACTGGTATCCCTCGGACTGGTGAGTAGGTCAGGCACCACTATGCCGACTTAAAAAGTAGAAAGAGGGAGCTCTTGGATCAGTGGGTCCAAGAATCAAGGCAGAGGGGTGATGTCCTAGCAGTGTGTAAGTACTCATACCAGTAACTGTTTAAAAATGTCCAGCCTGTGTATATGATGGATAGGTATGGCTAAATATTTCTCTATTTCCCTTACAGCTGCAGCTAAGCGGGCTGTGAATCAGGAAGCCCATGCAAGTAGGCTGCAAAGGCTGTGTCGCAAGGCTGGTGAATAACAATCCTGCTTCTAGTAGTCATACCAAATAAATATAAAAGTAGTAGAAAGTCAGCTGCCAGTATAAAAACTGTTTTGTGTATGGGTTGCACTGAATAAACCAGACAACATGACAGTAATAGTCCCATATAGGTCATATTTAAATAAAACTGTAACTGCCTGGCAATAAAACTCTAAATCCTGGACTGGTTGTGTTTACTCTGGTATTGTATGTCATTTTTAGTCTTGCATTCTCTGAATAGTAATGTATTAACCACTGTTACCCACACTGTGCTACATAATAAAAATGTCTAGGAATGTCTGTATAAGACTGTTGTAATTACAAGGTCAGATTGTACAACCAAGACAGACTTAGACAGAAAACGCTAAAAAGATAGACAGCAATATCCAAACAGCCCACTCTGCTGAAACTTAAATTGTTGTATCTTTATCAGACACAGCCATGGTTCAAATCCTGGGAGTGGTAGTAAGCTGTATGCATAATCATACCTCTGAACTGTACACATTTGTTCAGAATGTCCAGATAATTAGCTCATATTTTCTGCCTGTTATCCTGTCCCCCTGGCAAATCAGTGGGATGATCTCAGAATTTTAGTCAGGAAATAATGACATACATCTCATTTTCAGACCTCAAAACCTTCAGAAAATGTATATGAAAGCAAACCTGTCATTCTAGCAACTCTCCAGGTTTATGAGAACAATATTCAAAATATGTCCCTATTTCTACCGCCATGTTGTCAAGCTATGACCAGAGTGTATGCATTAACAGATTGAGAGGAATGTGCATAATATTAACTGGGAATCTGGGATTATGTGTGGAAACACTCAGGAAGTATTAACAAACATTCCCTCCACAGGTTTGTCAGATAAGAAAACTGTGCCTGCCAATAAAGATTGAAATCCTGGACTGGTAGTGTTTACTCTGGTATTGTATGGCTAATATGTAGCATTCAATAACATCTAATATCAGAATAGTACTGTTGTGTCAACCACTGTTTCTCACACTGTGCTACACAAAAATATGTCTAGGAATGTCTGTATGAGACTGTTGTAATTACAAGGTCAGATTGTACAACCACAAGAGACTTAGACAGAAAACACTGAAGAGATAGACAGCAATATTCAAACAGCACACTCTGCTGACACTTAAATTGTGGTAATTTTATCAGACACAGCCATGGTTTGAATCTTGGGATTGGTAGTAAGCTGTATGCATAATCATACCTCTCAACTGTACACGTTTGTTCAGAATGTCCAGATAATTGGCTCATATTTTCTGCCTATTCCTCTATCCCCATGGCAAATCAGTGGGATGATCTCAAATTTGTAGTTAGCAAATAATGACATGCATTTGATTTTCAGACCTCAAAACTGTCAGAAAATGTATATGAAAAACAAATCCTGTCACTATATCCGCCCTCCAAGTTTATGAGAGCAATATTCAAAATATGTCCCTAGTTGTACCCCCATGTTGTCAAGCTTTGACCAGAGTGTGTGCAATAACAGATTAAGAGGTATGTGTATAATATTAACTCAGAATCTGGGAATATGTGCAGAAACAGTCAGGCAGTGTTAACAGACATTCCCTCCACAGTTATACCAGGTAAGCCATGTAGAATTTAGCTATAAGACAGTTGAAGAATACACTGTTTACAAACATACCACTGTCCAAACCAAGGCCATAGGGTATTGTAATAATACCTGTACCTTAATGGTTAGAGCAATGATCATTAAAGTTGTGAGAACTACAAGTATATATAAGTAATACTCAAATCAATGGGTATGTGTACACCAAACCTGCTGTTGGGACATATGTCGTATTGTTCAATAAATATTAAAATGTGTTTCTATTAATGTTGCATATTGAAATACTACCATTGCTAGCCTGTTGCTATCAATGTAAACTTCATGCTGTTGTGATGGCCACTGTGGTTCCATATATGCATGCTATGCAACTGTTCCAAATCTGGTGTTTTGGGTTAATGGGAATATTTATGCATGCTGTTATAATTAATCCTGGATTGTGTTGACTATTACTAACCCACATATGTTTTAAAACTGCAACATCATAGCATGTTTGGGAAGGCCAGTCCCAGTGAACCCACCTCTCCCACTTCATCTTGCAGTGGCACCGGGCTTGCTCCAGCACTTCTGGCACCCACCCCAGGACCTCCTCGTCCGCTGGTCCTGCACCACCTTCGGCTGGAACCACTTCAGGGGATGGGGCTCACCTCCCCCGGAGCATGCGCGGACAGGAAACTATCACCCATAGTCAGGTCAAGGGATTGGTGCATAATGAGCTCTGAAGGAAGTTTTGAGATCTGCTATTCCAGCTTGAGGACCCCATGGCACATTTAGAGGGTCAACCTGCCCCTCCTACCCAGCCCCCAGCACAGCAACCTTGGGGGCAGTGAAGTGCCCATGGGTGGGGACCTCAGTCTCACTGTTTCCATTTGCGGGCTCATGGGCTTTTGATTTCCAAACACCCCTCCACATCCAAGGTGTTTACCCCCACATGTGTCATATACCACCCATATATGCTGTCTTGTCTGTCTTGTCTGTCTTCCTGCCCAACCTACATCCCCAAATATACCTACTATCCTTCCCAACATCCCACTCTCCCCTTTAAAAAAAAAGACAATCTGTTCCCAAAAAAAAATGTTTTTTGCCCCATACATAGCTGTCCATTACACACGTGCCCACTGGACACATGTAATCTGGTCTAATTGGCTTCACTACATATTATTGTTGTCCTCAACCCTCTCTCAGGGGTTTGAGTGTCCAAATCTACCTCCAAATTCAGTATATATACACAGCTGTTGCTGTAGAAAAAATGGACAGCTATGGACTTTCCCTACACCCCTCTTGCACATCCCTAACTACTTTCCCTATTGTCTTTCCCTCTGCATGCCCCCTTTTTCACCACTTTCCTATCACCCCTTTTTTCTTTTCTTTTAAAGAAATTAGTGTGGGGTAAGCAGGAGTAAGCACTTTTAAGCAGTAGTAAGTGGGTTTAAGCCTGTTTGTGCGGTGGCAAGCACTTACACAGATTAAACACTTTTATGGCTAACTGTCTGTAAGCATATTCAACCTGAAGTTAGCATTATTTACCATCACGCAAACCTGTGCAACCCACTTACAACTGCTTAAAAATGCCTTAATCACTCTGCATCTAACAGCCCTTGTTCTGCCCAGCAACAAAATAATCAGCCCTTGCAAGTCTCAAGCCCAGGACTCTGCATACAGTAGCCACAGTGATTTATCACTAAGCCATTTGACCTGTACATAAATGTGATGTTTTCTCAAACATATAATGCAGCACAGTCATTCAACAGTAGGGAAAATGTATTTATATATGTAGATGTATGTATGTGTCTGTGTGTGTGTGTGTGTGTGTGTGTGTGTGTGTGTGTGTGTGTGTGTGTGTGTGTGTGTGTGTGTGTGTGTGTATTGCATTCACACATTGGATCCACACTTTGAACCTCTCACTGCAAAACATCTGACCAAAGGCACTGTTAATTGGAGTGAAGGGGCCCAAATTAGGGATCTTATTTATTGCCATTTTCCCTTCCTCTACAGCTGAATAGATCTGCCTTGCAACACAATAACTAGCACTTTAAAGTCTTGAACCCTGCACAACATACCTGCAACAAGTTAAGCCATCTCAGCTGTAAGATGTCAGGATATCTGTAACATATCATGCAGAACAGTCAGTCTACCATAGGGAATGTACAATGTGGAAGCACTAAACATTCCAATGATACACACACACACACACACACACACACACACACACACACACACACACATATATATATGTGTGTGTATATACACATATACACATATAAATATATTACAACTTATAGATATGTATAAGAAGAGTATATAGTGGGAGCACAGCATATAAACAGCCATTATTCCTACATTTGCCACTTTTTAAAATGGCCAGTGTTTGATTCTTTCATACAAATGAGAATTATTGTGTGAAACATATACCCACATAATGCAAAGGACATGAAAGAATACACATGTTTATTTGTGTACTATTTTAGTTGTTTATGCCATTTCTTATAGCAGTTAGGTGTTTGGAATGCATAATGACTGATTAATGCAACTCTCAAACAAAACATTTGATACAGTTATCTGAAAAACATAACATACTTTGCTGTCCAGGCTAAGGCCTTCAAGTAGTACAACAGTAAAAAAAGCACATTCCTTGAAGATAAGAACCAATCAACACTTATTATAGATGTAGTTCAGCAGCCTCCAATTACACTCTGTACTCAACCCCTAGGGGCAAAAGTATTAGTTGTCACAATGTAAATGTATCTGCTACATAACAATGCTTAACTTAAAATGTCACTATCACACTGACAAACAGAACTGTGTGTAAGACAATAAGCTGTAGCCCACCATTGTTCCCATGGTGAAATGTATGAAAATGTACAGCCATATACCTTAATGTTTCTTACTACTAATATCCCTCACATGTTGTAACAGCCTAGGTTAAAAACATTTAATACCTCTCCCCTATAAAATGTCTTACAAGGGCATATAACAGTGTTTTCCATACACTGACTTCCGGACTGTACAAGGTCACACATGTTTTGTTCATCTGTTGCCCTCATATATATGGACCCTACCCCACAATTTGTGTGGGAGTCCACAACATAACTGGAATGATAGCAGGAATGCCAGCACTAAATAATGATAGGCCATTCCCTAACAACCTCTTACTGCATGACATCTGGCCAAAGCCTGGTATATATGTGGAGGACAGAGGCTGGAACACAGGGCCATATTTGCAATATTGCTGTTATACACTGTGAAAGTTGCTGGTGTTAAAGGATTGGTTGCAACATACCCTTACTCAGGAATATGAATTCAGAAACACAAATAGATGTTGCCATGTACCAATAGCAATCAATGGAGAGAATGCCATTGATTTGTCAGAGACAAGGCCTGTGTGGTGAACAGACAAAACATAACAGCCAATCCTCTGGCCATCATGTATATAGGCCCACATTTGAGAGCTATGCAGGCAGACTGCATTCCATGCAAAACTAGCATGTACACACAAACCCTGTAAAACCAGCAATATTAAATGCATATAACAGCAATACTCACACTGTCCGTAGGTCTGGAACCTTATACAAACATGTAGTTGGCCTGTGTCTGCAAGTTCTGTTGTAAGAGGTATTGCTACCTGCTGTCTGTAACACTGCTGCCCACACATAGGAAGGATGTCTTCCATACAGGAAAGGTAAAGGGACAACTCCCACATGATGTTGTCATTTATAGTAGTGGGTTGCTATGACATTGGCTATTGGAAGTACTACACAGCTGGCTGCATGCAATTAGCAAGTGGGGATCAACAATTGGTGCAGAAGCCATCACCTGATCATGAACATCACCTACAAAAGCCATGCTGCAACCTATTCAAACCAGCTCGATCCCTGTAGTTGAGAGAGAGAAACAATAACATTAAAAAAATAATACTACAAACAGAAAATTTAAAAAAAGCAACCAAGGAAGATATCCTAGTGGTACACTGAAAAGAGCACAATAAAAACACAGGTATGTGAAACATGTAATTGAATGTAGTACTTGGTCTGTAATAAAGGGATAGATGATGCTGAAAGATTTATATGTGCCATCAAGACTTGTTGCTGTAATGATGTCCTTGTGAACAACTGCTATAGGCATAGCATCTGGCCCTGTGGGCATTGGGCCATACCTGTTAACTGTGTGGATTAGCACAGAATGACAAGATGCAAGCCATCATACTGTTTGTTCTGTTCCTCCAAACATGTATATTAGTCTGGCAAATAGCTGAAGGTGGAAGCAATGAAGTCATAATAGACACATGAGTTTCAGACCCCACTACCTTCAGAACAGTCATGCTAATGTGAAATGTATCATGCACAAACTTCATAGGTTTGTAATAGGTTTATCTACGATCTGTCCCTATATATCCCCCCAATGTTAGGCTGTGTCCACATGTGACACTCTGTTTTGTAGCAAGGCAGAACAGTGCAGCAGTGGAGGAAGGAGGTTCAGAGTGTGGACCTGATGTCTGAATGCACTCCATATATATATATATATATATATATATATATATATATATATATATATATATATATATATATATATACATGTATGTCTACATATATACAAACACAGCTATATATGTATGTATATATATATATATATATATATATATATATATATATATATACACACACACACACACACACACACACACACACACACACACACACACACATATATATATATATATATATATATATATATATATATATATATGACTGTACTGCATGATATGTTTGAGAACACATCACACATATCTGCAGCTCAGATGGCTTACTGGTAACTTGATGTGGCTCTAATGTGTAGGGTCATGGGTTACACACTTGCAAGGGCTGATAATTTATTTGCTAGTCAGAACAAGGGCTATTGGATACAGTGTGATTAAGGCACCTGTAAGCAGTTGTAAACGGTTGCGAAATGGACAGTTATGTATGGTGTGAAATTTGTGTTGGGAACAAAATCCCCTTTTTTTGTTAAGGTGAGAGTGGTATGTTAGGAAAGGATAGTAGGTATATGTGGGAAGGTAGGTTGGTTCAGAAGACAGACAAGACAGCATACAGGGTGGTATATGACACATGTGGTGGGAAAACACCTTGGACGGGGAGGGGTGTTTGGAAATTGGAAGCCCATGAGCCCCCAAATGGAAAAAGAGGGACAGAGGTCCCCACCCATGGGCAGTCACCACTGCACCTCCACGACCCTTAAGGTGGCTATGCTGGGGGCTGAGCAGGAGGGGCAGGCTGAACCTCTAATTGTGTCATAAGGGCCTCAAGGTGGTGTAGCAGATCCCACAATTCTCTGCAGAGTTCCCTATGCACCAGACCCTGGACCTGACTTCATGTTACAGGATCCTGTCTGTGCGTGCTCCTGTGGGGGGGGGGGACAAGCACCATCCCCTGAGGTGGTTCCACCTGAAGGTAAGTGCAGGACCAGCAGACGAGGAGGTCCCGGGTTGGGTCTCAGATGTGCTGTGGCCTGGTGCCATGGCCAGATGAGGTGGGAAAGGTGGTTCTGCTGGGAACAGCCTTCCCAGACATGCTATTGTGTAGCAGGTTTAGAACATATGTGGGTAGTAATAGTCAACACAATTCAGGATTAGTTATAACAGCATGCATAGATATTCCCATTAACCCAAAACACCAGATTTAGAACAGTTGCATAACAAACAGAACACATGCATATATGGAACCACAGTTACCATTATAATGGCATGCAGGTTACATTGTTAGCAACAGGCCACCAATGATAGTGTTTCAACATGGAACATGAATAGAAACACATTTCAATATTTGTTGCACAATATGATATATGTGCCAACAGTAGATTTGGTGTAAACATACCCATTGATGTGTGTGTTCAGATTATTTTTGCAGAAATGGTAGGGGGGGGGATCTCAAATAACAACTATTATATCCTTGCAGTATGAGGTCCTCCGACCTATTTTCCCATTTATGTCTTCCAGGTACCATGTCAAGAGAGCATCTCCCAGCTTTCATTCCACAGGAGAATGACATACTTATCAACATTATCGTGCATCACCACAGAACCCCATTCTGCAGGAGAGGACTGGCCTGTGGAACAAGCACATACACAGGGTAAACCATGTAGGCCTGCATAACCGCAGTTATGAGCAGGTGTGACATCGTTGCACTGACCACATCCGCCATGCCTGTCAGCATGCTGCTGCAGTTAGGAGAGACCAGCTAGCCACAGGTGAGGGTCATGCCATCCAGCCCTCACTGACACATGCTGAGGAGCTCCTTGCCAGCCTTGGGGCACCTACCCACCAGCCAAGTCAAGAACCTTAAGATAGCATTGTGGAGGTGGGTGCTACCCACACAATGGACGAGGAGCATGCAGATAAGGCCCTAGGGCACATTAGTAGACCACTGTTACTTATCCATCTTCATCTGTAAAGTATCTTCATGCATATGTCAGATAACATATTCTGTCAATGCAGTGTAGTAATGAACAAATGTGCATAATCTACAGTATTGTGGGTTTGTACTGTTGATGTACTGAAATGCTGTTCCCACCCTGTACCAATGCCATAGGTGTGGTTACTGACATCACATCTCTCGCACAACTACTTAGGTCCCTCTGATATACCTCTGGGGCAGCAGCCTGTTGCTGGTGAGTATGGAGATCTTTTGTTCAGGTTTGCCAATACACCGGCCATGGTATTTGCCATGCACACATTTAACACACCTACCCATAATGCACGCTGTACATCTTTACTTATTGTTGCTGTTAACTGCACTGCATCACAGTGGTCACCATGGTGGCATATCTGAAGAGTAAGAGTCCTGCAGTATAACTAACAACATGTCAGTGCAAGATGTGTGGACAGAGATGAACATAATGGTTGGACAAATGGCCTACAGTAGGGACATGTCTGAAACATTATCCTTATACAGTGGCTACAACAGTGTATATACCACTATTATTATGGTAACTGTTACGGATCTACACAATGGCATACCAAAATACCGCAATCCACAATATTTATAACCTGTAATGTGATCCTAACATGAGCAATGAATGTGTAATATGGAATCCTATGTTAGGACAACAAATATGGGGAATACATACCTTAACAAACACTGGAAGCATATGTGTGCACACACTCCAAATAACATATCATGGAAGCAGCTTTTGAGGTACTGCAGCATTCACTCTTCTTGAGTACGCACCTTTCAAGTACGGGTCCTCAGTGTCACACCAAGTAATGGTCTGCTATCCAAGAAGTATGTCTATGACATTTGCCACTCACCCACAACAGAGGCAGCCGTGGCTTGCACTCATCTTACAAACCATGTAATGGATCCCATATCCAAAAAGTAGCACTCAGGAATGGGAGACATAGCTTTACCTTGCCATTGCATATACCATGGCAAATGGTGCAGACAAGCATGTATGTGACGATGAAGTATGGGACCCCATTAATGTAGAAAATAAACAGATGCCCATCCAAGACAGATAGCAACACATGTTGCAAACTGGTCATGGAGGCTGCCCAGAAACATGCAGTAACACTCAGAGACTTGCAGGAATGTCTAGCAAGTACTGCCTGTGCAGTACCTGTGTCGACAATTTCTTGGACTCTGCATAAGTGTGGCCTATGGGTTAGGGTAATCAGATGGAAGAGTTGTTCCACAAGAGACATCATCCAGGGCTCTCTACAGGTAGCATATGCATAACATCAAGTCTCCCAAAGGCATGTGTTGCAATGTGCAATGGTGTACCGAGACTAAGGCTAAAACCTACAGACAGTATTAATAAAGAAACATGTGCTGCACAAGCAATGCCGCACTCCACCTCAGGCCCACCGTCCCCATCTGTACCTTGCTGTTTCCACTGTACACCTTTATGTTTGCTGTTTATTAGCAGGAAATAGGCCAGTAGACATGGTGTTCTGAATTTGGGCACTGCAAAATGACACTCATGTGTGGCCCATAGTTGTCAAGCATCTGCAAAAAGGCTGAGGATGGGGAGGGGTGTCATCCTGAAACACAACAGTGAACTGAAGAATACATCCAAAGCTCACTAAGAATGGCTGTATCTGAACACAATCAAAGTCATCCATTGTGCCAGACATAGCCCTGACTCCACAGCAATAGTGAAGGTACTGTGTGACCTCCAAGGGCTGTGCACATGAGCTGACTTTGCAATCTGGCAGAGTTGGGGGACATTTGTAGGGTGGAGTGACCAAATAATGGCAAGTGAAAATGGGCCATGCTAGTATACCCCTTCCAGGAATATTGGCTGCTGTAGTTCACTTATCAGGTGCTGCAACAAACCATCATGTTAAGGATGTGTACACTTATGCAACCCACATATTGTATGCATCTCAATCAACATCTGTACAACTAACACATTTGTTTGATACTGCATTTGATTGCACACATTATATGTCACATAAGTGTGTGTAATGTTAACATATGCAGTATTGTGGCCCTATGGCATATCAAGGAAGAATGTGACATATCAGTAAGGGTGTGTACACTCCTCATAGCCACAGTAAGCTTTGAATGTTGTCA
Source organism: Protopterus annectens (assembly GCF_019279795.1). NCBI lineage: Eukaryota > Metazoa > Chordata > Ceratodontiformes > Protopteridae > Protopterus > Protopterus annectens. The sequence goes on from NC_056730.1 coordinate 813,506,457, forward strand.
GTGTAATTGGATTTTATTGCTCATACATGCACTGATGATGATGAGATCTGCAAATCAGACGTCAGGCATTCACTATTGAGATCTGTCCTCATATCAACCCAGGTATGTGTCAGACAAGCACATAGGGGCTGTGGGCAACAGAACAAACATAACTGCCACACATATACACATTCAGCAATGGTGTGTACACTTGTGAGGTATGGTGCACAGTACATGCCAGGGTGCTGAACAGGTGCACAGCAATACTGTGTACATTGGTGCAGTGTTTTCCAGGGGAAGAGGCATCACCTACTAACACAACTCTTGCATCACAGAGATGTATAATGTTGCTAACAGGGATTGAGTAGAGCTGCAGTGCATGCTGTTGAGTGCCATATGTCATGCAGGTTGACATTTGGGTACTGAGAGATATGTGTAATATCTTTGTGCCACCTCACCTGTAATTGTGTGTGTGTGTGTGTGTGTGTGTGTGTGTGTGTGTGTGTGTGTGTGTGTGTGTGTGTGTGTGTGTGTGTGTGTGTGTAGAGGTAAGCAATGACATACAGGTCTTAAAGTACATCTTCTGTTTTCCCTCACAGGTGGCAAGTTGGGTCAGGGTCCCTCCTGCAGGCAAACTGATGTTAGTGTCCATACAGACTCTGACAATGATGATAGGTATGGTGAGGCACAGGCAGGGTTGTCAGGGGCTGAAGCTGTGCCATCGGTTGACATCCCACTGTTATCCACCCCATCCCCACACACAGTCACATTGCATATGCATACACCATCACCAGTGGCCATAGATGAGGGACAGTTGGTGGGTGGTGGCATGGGACAGGACAGTGAGGTGACTATGGCAAGTGTGTCTGTACACAGCAGCAATAGCCGGATGACCAGCAAGGTACAACACAGGCAGATGCACGGGGTGCTCGTAGGAGGGCTGCTGGCCATCATGCCCCTGGCAGAAGTCTCACAGAAGGTGTCACCAGATGCATGTTTCGAGCCAGCATGAAGGCACAGGCATGTATGGAATGTTATACTAGACAGAGTCTGAGGCTCCATAGGGCTAATCATTCTGCTGTTATTGACAACATCCATGATTTTGCTGGTGCCCACCGTTATTTTGCAGAGGTCCTGGCTAGACGGTTGGGTGAGATGGTGGGAATCCTTGACTGTGTAATATCTGTGTTAGAGCATATCATGGGAGTAGGGTGACAGCCACATGGATGTAGGTCAGCAACACCAACAGGTGGAGGTCTATGTGGATGTACAACAAGTCACAGCCACTCCCGTAGTGGCAGTACCAACACCAGCACAGCAGGGCGGTGCTGTCCACACCACAACACAGCAGGCCATGTGCACATGGCCCTGGCTGGTCCTAACAGGGCCCGGATCCAGTGGACATTTGTCATCATCAGGGGAGAGTACCATATCTGGCCTTATACCTGGTCATGCCCGTGGAACCCCTGGCAAGCATAGTTCTTGTGTTCGTGGCCAGAGATGTTGAACTGCACTCCCTGCCATATACGGTCTGCAGCTGTCCAACAAACCCCTATATAGGTCAGCCACATGGCCGAACTGTGTGCATACACACACACACACACACACACACACACACACACACACACACACACACACACATACATCTAGGGCACCTCCATACCTACACACACCACATCTGCACAGCCCAATTAATAATGAAACCCCCTAACACACACACATGATGTCAACCAAACAGCTCAGCCTAGATCGCTGGCAAACCCACAACACACCCTGTGCATATGATGATACCTGTGCCACATCCCTGTCATCCATACCATCAATGCAGGGACAGGCTAATATGGTTCTGATGCACAGGGTGAATGTACTAATGTGTAGCAATGTAATGCTGCATAACATGTTTTTAGCAGGAAAGTTCAATGCTTACATGTCAGGATGTGTAGCTGTCCAGCCATGATGCATTATAGCTGTTATTAACACTGACTGATTGTGGTCTCCATAATGTATTCAGTTTGAGTTGTAGGTGTCTATATGTCAGCAGGATGTTGGTCTACTGTTGTTTCCTACAATTGGGTACGGCACTGTGGTGACACATTGAGTGCGCCATATCCTGGGTACAGCCGAACACAAGTAACAGGTCTGTATAACATTTACTGCATTTGCCACATGGCTGATAGGTCTGAGGGGTGTATACAGGTGAGTGCATGATGGCTGATGTCAGCAGCCCTTCTACAGTGGACAATAGTAAGTGTACTGGGTGGCACACACCATATGTTTGTGTATAATACACACACAGAGGCTTTGATGTTGATGCAATACACAGAGAATACTGTACATCTGGATGTACTTAATTTTGCAGTGAACCCATTTCAGCCTATGTAATTCCACCAAGACAAAATAGGCAAAACATCACATCAGTAAATAATCATGATACTGGGAGGGTATATGTCCCCTTCCCCAATGTAGTGCAATCCTGGAGTTGGTAAAAATAGATGTGCTGGTGTGGGTTGCACAGCCCTCCACTTTGGAGGGTGTGGGATGGTGTAGAGCCGCACATAGTGTGAGTGACAACTACTTAACCTGTCAACATAAATTGTACAGCATTACAGCAGACTAAGTGGGAGGATACACACAACAATAACCCCAATGAGGGTAGCTGTTCCACAACATCGACAACCAACTATATGTAAAAGCAAAAACGGAGTAAAAGGCAATAGAAAGCACAAATAACCAGATAAATTGCCCTGAAAACCACAAGGGAAGCTCGCAACACAATAGGAAACTCCAAACCAGATACAGTTGATACTCGCAACACAGTAGAAACCCCAAGATGAGTTCTGTAGATGCAGTTTATTTATTATTATTATTTATTATTATTTATTTATCTGGTTTGGAGTTTCCTATTGTGTTGCGAGCTTCCCTTGTGGTTTTCAGGGCAATTTATCTGGTTAACCAACTATATGTACCAACTCCAGTATCGCTGTACAGCTATACAGTGAGGAAGAGGGCATTTACACATCTACTACTAGTTTTGATGGAATGAATTTCCATGGCATGATTCCTTTAAAATGTTAGCATTTGCCAGTCAGTTCTCGGATAGATGACCTCCTGGGACATGTATTTTCTGCAAACTGAAGTAGATCCCTTCACATACACACACACTTATGTGGCAACACTGAGAGTAGAACCCCTACTTAGGTACTTATTGCTACTAATGTGTTTGGCCTTAATTGCACACAACACACAGCCTTTAGGATGAGGTGTGTCCCGAGTTTCTTGTTAAGTGAGGAACATCACCAGGCCTTGTACAGTATGGTAATGGGGGATGTACTGGGTGTTAATGAACAATACATAGTATGACATATACTATAATACACAATACATAGTATGACATATTGTCATATACACATTGACAAACACATAGCAGCCATAAACACATCTGAGAGACCTGGGTTTATCAGTGCTAACTACCTTTTCAGTGAGTCCATTCTGTTACAGATAATTTGCACACAGCACATGCATCACTGGGCTGGATAGTGTACTCATTTACCTGTATGGTTGATGGTGACAGTGGTCCTCATACAGTGAACCTTAGGACATGTACTGGGGGTACCATGGTGTAAAAACAGTATACCCAGCACCCGCATCCCACATTGGATATTTTACACAATGAAACCATACCCACAATCATACATTGACCAGGACTGCAATGCAACTCCTTGTCTAGCTCATCAGTGCTACTACAGGGATATGCATGTATTGCACATGCCACAGGGATCGTAGGCTGATGGTTTGTCATGGCTCTCCTAATGTCAGCAACATCACTGTCCCTTATACTGTATGGCCAGGTGCATTGTATTTGGAGAATGTGACTTCAGAATGCTGTATCCTACAAATATAACCACTTGCATACATACACACACTTGCCAGGACTCAGAGGGTAACCCATGCCTAGCTACCATTTTTACAACAGTGTTGTGCTGGTACTGCAAGCTCCAGGTAGCTCATAGGGTGAAGAGAGTAACAAGGTACATTTAATGTCCATTACAGCAGCAGCCATTTCTAAGTATGGCAATGGGTAGTGTAGTGTGTGAGAAGGTCCTCAGGGTAGTATCAACTGCAAGTTTACAAACATACAGACACTGATGCCTGACTGTGGTATGGGACATGTGTCAGTCTGGCCCTACAAACATGTACACTGATAGGGTACCATAAACTGGAGCAGCATGCAACATCAGATAGCACAGGACCAAGAACAATGACATCTACCACAGTCTGTATACAGGCCAAGTAGCATATTCACAATACACACTCTGTCAACAATCACCATAAGTACACAGACCACAATACTGTACACACTACAACAGAATGTCCAGGTTTTGTCTTCAAATATAAGGTCTACTATACATAACATGTCTAGGAGTCTGATATCTCACTGGCTTATCAGGTATGATGTCAGTAAATAATGATGTACTATACATATGCACCTCTTACTGCATGACATATGGACAAAGGGTGACAGACTTGGGGACGGAGGCACAAACACAGGACCAATATTGATATATTGCTGTGATAAACTGAGAAATTTCCTGGTGTAACAGGGTTTGTTGTGACATATCTCTTCTGAGGGATATGAAGTCAGTAACTCGCATGGATATCACAATGTACTGACTGCAATCATCAGAGTATGCTACTACATATCTAAAGATAGGAAATGTGTGAGTAACACAACACATGTAAGACTCCAAACTCTGGACAGTCTGCAGATAGCCCTACAGGTGAGAGTTTCCTCAACCACATAACACTGTCATGCCAGCCTTTAAATCATGTAGAACAGCCATATCCACACATACCCTGTTAAACCAGCATTACTTCAAATGTAGAACAGAAATACTTACATTCTGTCCTCATGTCTGGAACATCCCCTTCCTATTTGTTGATCTATCTCCACAGTGTATGTTGTAAGAGATATTTCCGTCTACCCTCTGTGATGCTGTTTGTCAAACACCCAAATGAAGTCCTGCTCACAGCGAAGGAAAAAGGCCAACACTCACATGAAGTGCTTAGTTATAGGAGTGTGTTTCCATGCAATTGGTTATAGGAATGGTAACACAGCTGTTCCACATGCAATTAGCAAGTGGGGGACTGCAATTTGTTCACAGGCCATCAGCTGATCATGAGCATTCCTTACAAAACTCAAGCTGCTGCCTATGCAAAACAGATGTACTTTCCCACATCCACCAGAGAGGGGGAGAGACAGGGACAGAGACAAAGTAAGAAAGGAAGGGTGTAAGAGAGTAAGAGCCAAGCATGTTTGTGTATGATCCATGGCTGGAGAGTGGTATCTGAGTATTATAACAGTTGCCTATATTGTTAACTAATCCATACTGTCGCATAGTAATTGCACATGGCTGTACACATTTATGGCTGAGGATTGTCTACAACATCCTCTACAGTGTTTGAAAACTGTTGGCCTTCTAATGTGGACAATGAGACATATAGATCCTCAATATAATGATGTAGCAAAACCCACACTGCAATAGATCTTGTCAGTGTACAATCACCCCAACACCCACACAGAATACTGCTGACACACGCATGAACACACACTTACCAGTACTGAGTTTCAAACTCCAAACTGACTATGTATTGCTATTACAGTACTATGCAGTTATTGCATGCGCCACAGAGCTTACATGTTGGATAGCTGTCCTAAGGTATCTTTGAAGGTGAGTGACATCAGCAACAGTGCTAAAGGAAGAATAAGGGAAGTGTAGTACATGTGAATGTCCACAAAAGCAGGTGTCAACGGAGACACACACACACACTTTGTCAAGGAAACACACACATTATCACAGGTGGCAGGATCAGCATTACAACCCCTACCTAACTAGTTTGCTACACTACAGTATTATGCAGTTATCACAAGTGCTACAGAGCTTATATGACTGATACATGGCCAAAGGGTTATTTCAAGGTGAATGACATCAGCAGGCATGCTAAAGTAGGGGAATGGGAGGTGTGGTTACTGTGAATGGTTTCAAAATCATTAATCTACATACACACACACACACACACACACACACACACACACACACGCTTGCCAGTACTGAGATTCATAGGTTCATTGCTTCACAGATGTGTAGTAGTTGAATGGGCCTGATGGCTGTACAAGGCTAGGCAAAGGGAATACCTTGGCATCAGGCCACATGAAAATGGTCTGCAGTGTGACTCAGGGGTGTAGTCCCTGGAGTGGTCTCCACAGGGGGGTACTGTATTCACCATCCACTCATCTGGGTTACTATAGTGGGTGGCCAGTGATGTGCACAGCTTCCCATGTATGTGATCTATATTCCATAACATGGACAGTATATGGGTTGTGCACATGTCCCACATGCATGTTCTGTGATGTGTGGAAGTGCACTTGAGTTCTCTGGGGCATGTTGTGTGTACAGATTGTTATCTTCTGATGTAGTATTCCTGACCTCATTTGGGGAGACCTGGCTATGGAACTGAGGTCATGCCTGCACCTACATTGACAGCACGATACAGGTATTCAGTGAAGTTAGTGGCATCTGTCCATACAGGGCATGTGTATAAGGCATGGTATTCCCTTTGTGGGTTACATTTGCAGACTCTATAGTTGTTGCAGGCATCCAGTGGGGAACATAGCAAAAGGACCACTGTAAGCACTTATTTGCATAATGTAGGGGCAGAACAGGGTGCCATGTCTTTGTACTTACTGGATAACACATACTCAGTCAGGAGATGTTACACATCACAGTACTTTCTGATGTCAGTGGCACTGTTGTGGTCAACAGGCATGTAGTCCACTGCAATCACACCATGGTTACTATCTGTGAGGCAATATGCAGGGAACTACCAATATAGTGGTTGTTGCTAGCCAAGTGTGCTTGTGTATGGAGAGTGTTCTCTGAGTAATACAATGGTTGCCTATATTGTTCACCAATCCATAATATCACATGTAGGGCTATGGATTGTCTACACCAGCCTCTCTGGTGTTTGACATCTGTTGTCCTTGTAAGGTGAACATTGTGACATATAGTAGATCCTCAATATAATAATTTAGCAAAACACACCCCACAATGCATCCTGTTATTACACAATAACAGCAACCTCCAAACAGGATACTGATAACAGATACGCACTTGCCAGTACTGAGATTCAAACCCCTACCTAGCTATCTATTGTTACTACAGTGTACCACATTTATCACATGCACCATGGAGCTTATAAAATTGATGCTGTCCCAAGGTACGTCTAAGGTGAGGAACATCACCAGCCCTTGTAAATACTGGCATTGGGTGATGTAGTGGATGAGAGATCCCAAAAATAATTTTACTCTAATCACACATTTACATTTGCCAGGGGTGAGGGTCAAACCTCTATCTATCAATCTTTATAAATCATTATGTTACGCATTTACCACATGCACCACTGACCTGACATGGTTTAGGGTTGGCAACAGGTACTTGTAAGGTGGATGATATCTGCAGGACTGCTAAAGTCAGGTCTACTGGCTGTAAATTGGGCCAAAAGTTTTGAGGTACACCCATACATATGTACACACACAAATACTTGCCACAGATGAGATTCAAACCCATACCTGTGTAGTGACTGCTACTACATTGTTCTGCATTTATGGCACGTGCCACAGAGCTTATAGTGATGGCCCTTATCCACAGGGGTATTTCAAGGTGACTGACATCAGCAGGCTTGCTAAAGTAGGGCAATGGGAGGTGTAGTGACTGTGAATGGCCTCAACATCATTAATCTCTACACACACACACACACACACACACACACACACACACACACACACACACACACACACACACACATACACACACGCACACACAGAGTTTCACAGTTTGAACTCCTACCTAACTAGTATGTTATACTACAGCATTACACAGTTATCGCATGCACCACAGAGCTTAGAAGGCTGGCCCTTGTCCAAAGTGGTATTTCAAGGTGACTGACATCAGCAGGCTTGCTAAAGTAGGGCAATGGGAGGTGTAGTGATTGTGAATGGCCTCAAAATCATTAATCTCTACATATACACAGTGTTTCACAGTTGCCATTTCTGGGATTAGAACTCCTACCTAACTAATATGTTACAGTATAGCATTACACAGTTATTGCATGTGCCACAGAGATTGGGAGGTGTAGAGACAGTGAATGGCCTCAAAATCATTAATCTCTACACATACACAGTGTTTCACAGTTGCCATATCTGGGATTAGAACTCCTACCTAACTAATATGCTGCACTATAGCATTATACAGTTATTGCACACGCCACAGAGATTATGAGGCTGAGAATCGGCAAGAGGGTTATTTCAAGGTGACTGACATCAGCATGAGTTCTAACATGTGCTATGGGAAGTGCAGTGTGTGTGACTGGGCCATAAACCATTCCTCTGGAAACACACGCACAACAATCAGTCACACACAGCTTTACATTTGACAGGACTGGGTATACAAATGCTAGATGAATACTAATGTGTATTATCATGTTACACAGTTATCACAAGTACCACAGACACTATAGGGCTGAGGGCTACCAAAAGCAAATGTCTACAGTGATTGACATCAGCACATCATGTGATATTGGCCAATTGAATGTGTGGTGGGTGGGACAGGTCTCATGATGGCAATCTCTTTGTCACTGTCTGCCTCTCTCTTCCTCACATATGTGTGTGTGTATGCTTGACCTATTATAGTGTGTTGGCCTTGGCTATGTGTGAGTATTCCTATCTAATGTGTGTGCAAAGCATGAATGGTGTGCAATGTGGTGTGTGTGTGCACAGACATCTGCGACTGACAGATATGTATAGTCCACTGTTGTTGTCAGATATGGGCTTCATTTCTCTAAGTGTTTGAACGTGCCCAGTATGACCTTCTGTATTTTGTTGTCAGACATGGGCTTCATTTAGTGTAGGAGCATTCCCAGTATGACCTTCTGTATTGAGTGTGTGAATCCATCTCATTTAGGTTGTACTCCAGTGCAGGGTGTTGTGTTCTACACCTACAGCTAGCAACCTGTTTCTGCAGGATATCTGTAGATAGGTTGACAATATGGAGTCACAATGGGCGAAAGATAGTGGGATACTGTAACTACTATGTCTGTGCCGCTTGTGTTACATGGTTGGTGTTAGCAGAGATATTCAGACATGTACTGTTTTACACTGTGATGTATTATGTCATCAACTACTGACAGATATACTTATTTGCTAACAGTTATTTCCTGGGAAACACAAGATGAAGGAAGCTGTGTCCAGTATTGTGGTCTGCAGCCTACATATTCTTGCACACTCATGCCATTCTGGAGGGATAGCTGCAGACACTTACTGATGGGTACGTGTAAATGGGTCCAGCACCTTGGTACTGTGGTGGCTGAGGATACCTTGCTTGTACATCTATTGACATAACAGAATGGCCATATCCTGCTGTGGCCATACCTCTCAGCTCTACAGATTCACACAGGTTACCCAGAGGCAGGGCTCATTTATCTGGTCAGCTCCCCTTCACATTGTGGTCTATGAGCAGGGTTGTAGCCACCCATTACTGGGTTTGCAGGCCGGGGTAGTATGGGCACACATCAGAGTTTCAGACGTCACACACTCCATGGCGTCCATGCTTCTACACCACCCAATTTGTTATTCTATCTTCTTCCTAACATTATGCGAGTGACATCTGTGAAGTATCCCTATAGTTGTCCCTTCATCCCAGCATTATTTAGGGGTTGGTCCACATTTCATGCAGTAGGACATAGTGGGCATGCTACTGGGATTGGTCGACATGGCCTTGCATTTGTGTTCTGTGGACTGTGTTATGTTGTTAGTTGGGACGTCATGAGATAAGATACATTGGCAGTACGGGTGAGGCACAGGCCTTTGACAGAGAACTGAAAGGCATTTTGTAGTGATGCAGGCCATCTGTAGCAGACCATTGTATTCTCTCACTCCTACAACCCCAGGCTGTGAGCCACTGGATTCCCCTGGGGTGACAAGGTAAGTGTGCAAGGTGTTAATGGCAATAGTTCATGTCCATATTAATCCATTGGTCTGGATGCTGGCAGTGTGCTGCTTACAGCTAGGGACACACCTGCATAGGACACCTCTTCAGCATGCTGCATTCTGTGGGTATTCCCATACAGAAGTGGGGGTCATGCTGTACTCATTCCCAACAGCAGGGATATGACTTGTGATAAACCTGTGGATGATGGTGGGGTGAGCTAAGTGCATGTGTGATATGGAGGCTTCTTGCAGCTGACTCACAGATATACCTGGGACATTCCCCTTATGCTTCTTTGTGCAGGGACATAGGCATTCTCTCATTACTTCATAACTGTGTCTCTTGTGGTCTGCCAGTGATTGGCCAGACTACATCAGTATTCTATACTACACAGACAACTAATGTGCTGCTAACCTGTCTGTACAACTCCAAAGTGTGCAGTTGACAGTTAAAATTTTATGTACTCTGTCTAGGGTACTTCCACCTATGTACTGTGTGCATGTTTGGGCCCACATTCATGGCATGTCCATCTTTCCGATGGTAACAGATATTGACATCTAAACAATGAGCATGGATGACTGCTGAATTTGGTCTTGCTGGAATAGATTGTGGTTGGCACTGCAGTTGTTAGAACATGGCCTGGTCATCAACAGTAGTGGCCATAGGCCACCGGGACACAACCCTCCATACCTACACGCTGACCACTTCCACACAATGTACAACACACAACAACCTAACACACAGAGCCCTGCATATTGTACACATGCAACAATCTATCCTGTAAATTGGTGCTGGCCCAATTTACAGAATATATTGTTGCATGTGTACACCTGAAACCCTGCATATTGTACACATGCAACAATCTATCCTGTAAATTGCAACAGCTCAGGTTATCTGTGCTCCACTGTTATTAACCCCACTCGTACATGTTACTGCATTTCTACATAGGATTGTGTGGGGGGCACAACTGACAACTGTAAACATTTGCTATGACTGTACTGATATTTCAGGTACTCTGTTGGCTTCCATTTCATTTTGTATTCTGACCTATCATGCAGACTAGAGGCATATCAGTAGAGTACAGATCTTAGGTTTTATTGACCTACATTTCAGTTTCAGACTTCATACCCCACAGAACTAACATACAACTGCCTGACCTGTTGTAGTCTGTCTGTATAGGTCTGGAGGGGGGGGGCTGTTATCCATTACCATTAAATGTAGGCCTTAGCACAGCCTTTCTTTATGGTCATCTACACCTGTCCTGCTGCTGAGGCTGTTGTTGGGTATGTGAACCTCACAGACATGCATGTGTGTGTCCTGTTGGCACACATTTGGGCCACCACATGTACTGCAGTGGGATTTGTCACCTTGTCTAGTACTGCCTACTTTGTTGACACCAGTATTTGTTATGGATTCCATGCTGCACATATAGGTGTCCACTATCTGTTGCCATCCTATTCAGCCACCCGATTTCCTTGCATGCTCACATCCATACCATAGCTACAACTAGCAGAACATACTACTCCATTCAGCAATTGATAGGAAGAGTGAGCTACTTGTGGCTGTGCCAGTATTGAGGATGATGCTGAAGGGCTGACTATGTTGGATGCACATAGTACACTCCCTATACATGGTAAAGTACAGGTGGTGTCATGTTTGGCATCCCTTTTACTGTATGTGCGAGTCAGAGAGAGGTGTCATTCCCTGGGTTCATACTGTGTCAGTGTATGTGCTATGCGTTGCCGCTTTGCCAAAGCCTGGGCATACTGGGCATGCCTCCTTCTGCCTACGTGGGCAGGCTCAGGTTGTTCCTCCTCTGAATCACTCTGTGCCTGTGCTGGCCTTGGCAATGGTGAAGGACTGTGTGGCCCTGCCCCGTGCTGTTCCTGCTGCAGCTGTTTCCGCAGGATCATATTGTGTAGCATGGCACATACAATGAACATTTGTGAAGCATGTAGCTGAAAATTACTGCAAGACTCCACTGGATATGTCCAGGCACCAGAACCGTGACTTGAGCATCCCAAACACATGCTCTATTATGGTTCTGATGTGCGTGTGCCTCATTATGGAGTTCTTGTTCAGGTGTGTGTGCATTTCTGATGGGTGTCATCAGCCACAGCTCCAGTGCATAACCAGCATCCCCCACTACGTGTCTATATGTGATGTCCACACTGGCAAATCTCTGGTAAAGCTGTGTCATATGCCAGATGTGGGAGTCGTGATAGCTTCCAGGGCTGCCAGCACACACATTCATTATAATGCCCTGGGCATCGCACATGACCTGGTAGTTGATGGAGGGGAAGCCATTGCGGTTTATGTGGACCCTACCCCACTCGCCAGGTGGTGCTTTGATATGTATGTGCATGCAGTCTATAGCACCCACTACCTCAGGGTATTCTGCTATTTGGTGGAAGAGACACATATTTCTGGTCAATGCCTCACAGGTGTTAAGGAAATATATGTGCTCACTGGCATGTGCTGACATGGCATGCAGGAACTGGTGGAGTACCCTGGATACTGATGCCTGTGAGAGCCCCATGATATCCCCAATTGGCCTTTGGAAGGTATCTGTGGCTAGTATTCTTAAGCCTACACATACCTTGGGATCCACTGGGATGGGTTCCTCTCTGTAGATTCTGTGTGTGAGACATGGCCAGCACAGCTCAACAATTTGCTGTAGGATGTCCCTGTCCACCCAATAGTGCTCCACTATCTCCAGCTCATGTAGCCCCTGGTAGGTTACCCTGGGTCTGTACACTCCTCTCCTTCCCCTCACTGTGGGTTGGTCATCAGCATTGTCATCCTCACCACCCTCAGCCTCTTCCACATATTGATGTATGAGAGCAACAGCAGCCCCTATCATTTTGTTAGTTTTGTCTGGTAAAATACCCTCATCTGTGTACACTGGTGGTGTAGAGTTTGTGGGAAAAACTAGAGTGAAAGGTGTTTGCATAGTTTATAGTAGTGTGCTGGGCTTGGCTGCTGCCTGTGTAATTGACTGATTCTGATACATTTCACCTGCCAGCTATGCTAGTTCTCCTTGATTGCCTTCCTACTTCTGTTTTCCCTTCCCATTGCCTTCCCGTCTAAGCCCCAAGGTGCGCCACGCCAAGCATACCCAGTGCTCAGATGCAAACAGAGCTGCTATTTCCTGTTTTTTTTTTTTTGTTTTGTTTTGTATAAAACCCAGTGTGCGACGCACACTTCCGTTTAGGCAATGTAAATACTGCTAGGCAGCCACAGACATGGGTCTACTTCACGTTGTCGAAGGCCGACAATATCGAAGCTGATATTGTTGGCATCAGATTAGCGAAAGCAAAAAACATTGAATGTTTAAATGGAAATCTCTGTAAGGGGAGGGGTAATTGCAAAGGTAAGTTTTTATTTATTTTTATTTTTAGGCATTTTTTTTTTATCTTTCAATGTTTCAGAATTCGATGATATGGTGTCGACCATATCAGATTTGATAATCTGAAACTTTGATAAGATAATATAGACACTCAGACACACACCCTTCCTTAGCTGTGCTTAGCTCAGGGCAAACACGGGCCACAGAGCTCCAATAAGCTTACAGCATGCATGACACTCCCCCTTATGAGGTCATCTACCTCTTGCACCATGGTGTTGCTGCACTTATATGGTTGGGTGCTAGCTAACACTGAGGGGAAATCTGTGATTCAGTATCAGTCCCCTCATTTGCATAAAACTGACTGCTAATGCATGGCTACAAGACTGACACTCAGCCTTCCCCCTTAGCAACCACTATTCAGTGGTATTGTTTTCTTCTGCATGCCATTGACTATTATGGCAGAATGCTGATTTTGGTTTAAAAGCTTATTTCCAATGTTTTTTTTTTATCTTTGCACCGATCTCATTTGCGCACAGCTGCCCTATGCTTAAACGGCCGAAATCGGCCAAAAAAATTAAACTTTTTTATAATTTTACAACCATTTACCATGCCAATGACCATCTACTTGGTCATTGGTATGCCTACTACATTGAATATATGCTTTCTTTGGAGCTGTCATTCCTCCGTTTTATAATTTGCAGAAATGTATTCGGTTGGTAGCCGAATGCATTTCTGCAGGTTACACTATTCCTGCACAGATGCCTGCCTGCCTGCTTCCTGGATGGTTAATTTACCTAATTCGCATGGTTTTCACCTGCAAATGGGGTAATTAGCATACAGGAACTGTGTTCATGCAGGTATAGTGTTGGAGTGCTCGTGCACGTCCCGGGAGCTCATTCCTGTATCGCTTGTCGGCCATATTGCATGCAGCAGCTTTTGCACTATTCCTGCACACCGTGCAGAGCTTGCTGAATCCTGGGGATGGTTTACATCTCATTCGGCCTCAGACAAATGCCAATAAAGACATTTCTCATACATGCAACTAAAATTTAATTTCAAAAGAAGCCATGCAGTTGACTTTATTATTGGATCTAATTTCTCAGGCGGTGGGTCCTGACCGGTTATTTCACCATGGAAAAAAACAACAGCAAAAGGATAAACTAATTTTGGTATATAGAGCTGTTTTTTCATAGGTACCCACCTCTGCCAAATATGTTCATGTTAACAAAGTATATCACAACGAATGCTTTGAACCCTGAATCCTACATGTTAAAAGTTCTATACTATGATCCCTGATTAAGAAGCAACCCCCCAAACATAATATGGCTGATTACTACATTACATCCCCAAAATCTATGATAAATGTCCTGTGGCTCTCCTCACTAGTGACCTCAGCTTGTAAGAATGCCAAAATGAGATTGTCCTCCAGATGCCAAATGATGTGAAGTTTAAAGCAATATTGCTTTACTAACAGGCACGGTAACAATTGATTTGTAAAGCTCCTGCACAGGTATAATTTTTTTCAACATATTTTTTTTTTGTTTTTTGTGCAACAATTAACAAATTATTGATGACCATAATCTTTCTAAAGTATTTCAAATTTCATTGGTTTTGCAAAACAGCATGCAGAGTTCACATTTACTCCTTTATTAAAAGCAAGCACTAATATCAGTTGTCCATGTGAAAGTGTTGGCTGTATTTTATAGCTGCTTGATGATTTTCCAAAGCATAAAACATATAGAAAGTTTTTTTTTCAGAACTTTGTTATGGCTGAAAAGCTTTCTAAAATATTCTGTGTGAATGCATTTTGTTCAGAAGGCATCTCTAACTCAGAGCAAAATAAAAGAAATAAATAGTATGTGGGATGCCAAGCAAGTAAGAGACAAAATGCTAAAAACTGAAGAAATTATTTAAGTTGCTGTATAAATATTCAAAGCACCACCTTTGTATAGCACAGAATTTAAAGTAGATTATAGAAGGATAAAATATAGATGTTATCTTTTATAACATAACACAGGATAAGAATATTAGCCATGCACACCATATATTGTTGAAATAAAATTATACTTATTTTATGTCTGGTTATTTATTTATTTATTTGTTTGTTTAATTATTTTTATTTTGGTGGTTAATAAGATTCTGCTATAGCCTCTGTAAAATTATACCTTTATTGTAATAGTTTTGTAGTTTCTTATATTCTTATTAAGCTAATAGTCAAGGAGACCATGAAGGAGCTGAGTAAGTTACCCAGTACTGATGGGAGACTAACAGTGTCCCCCATTAAGTAAAGTTTCCCCATATATCCCTGGGGAAAATTTGTGATCGCTCAACTATGTTGTTAAGGTCAGTCTGGTAGTACTCTGAACATGTTTTTAATTCAGAAGGTACTTTAGTTTTATTTCTTTTTTGTTTTTGTCCATTTACCCTACTAACAAATCATTGTTTATGAATTTATGAATCATATCTGTATACACAAGAAACCTCATTAATGGTCCTTTGTTAAATGGCCTCTCTGCACTCCACTCTGTTTCAATCATTCATAGCTTCTACCCTGGCATTCTTTTGCTGGTACCAGCTTTAACTGTTTGCACACTTCCTAGCAACTGAATAACCTTCCTCCAGTATTTACACAAAACCCTGCTTTTGTTTTAGTATTTTATGTGCCCAAAACAGAGGAGTAACTTGGGTGAAAGCATGCTCACTTAAGCTCCCTTTATAAAGCATTGAGTAAATAAACACTGTCGTAACTCATGACAATGGGCTGTATCAGCAGCCACAAGTCATTAGTATTGAAAGCGTTTAACAGTATTTATTTTAGACATCCATTGTTTTCCAAGTCCCAAATCTCTGCACATAGCAGTGGATTTGCATACACTATCCTTTAGTCAGAAGCTATGCCTTTAGTTTAGTGTGAACATGTTTTGTTTATTTTTTTGGTATTTCTGTCGCATATCTTTTTCTTGTATCTAATATGGCTAGAATTATTATTATGCTGGTTATTTGGCTCACTTACAACCTACCAGACAGTGCAACCACTAACAATCTTTCATGTCGAAAGCCTCGCCTGCAACACCACCCAACTTCTACGTGACAACTCCACTATTTCTAGCACAATGTCTCAGCAGTGACAGCTATGCAAACAAATGCAAAGCATGAGAAAGAATGCAGTCTTATTTCATAAAGAACTAAATAATAGCCCAGACTGATTAATGGATGAGAAAAATAGGAGACCTTAAATGAATTTGCATACTTGCCCTCTTGGGGACATATATTTTGAGTCCTGGCTAAATTTTTGGAAATATTCATAACTAATCCACAAAAGCTTAACACACACTATATAAAACTAAAGCAGAACATAAGCATCCTGCCAGTGCTGTGACCTCAGATATATTTATTATTAGGAAATGCTTCTGATGTAGCTTTCAAATGGAAACAGTGGTTATTTTCACAGTGTCCCCAAAACATAAGCTGCTGCTTACTTTGAGGCCCAGAAAACTGATTTTCTTTATTATAGCATGCAGCAGATTGTTTGCACTGCTGTGCAAAATGATTTTCAAAGTACAATGGGAAATGTTACTTTTAAATCATGCCTCAATTTAAAATCTCTCCTCCCCACCTAACTCAAGAAAAGTGAACTCTGCACTAATAACCACTCATATGGTCATACCTCCTTCTGCCATATTGGCATGTTGCTGTGTTTGAACATAAAATACAATAATATTTAATCCCTGTCCTTCCGTATAAATGTGTGGTATGTATAAAGCTATGCCTGCAGTTATACATGCAGGTAAATCTCAGTCTATCTGTTTTATGTATATATATATATATATATATATATATATATATATATATATATATATTTATATTTATAAAAACACTTCTGTTATGCTGTTATGACAAACTAATGTCAAAGCTGCCTTTGTCGTTAGAGAAAGAAAAAAAAAAACAGTTTGATGCTAAGAACTGACACTAACAAAGAATGAGAAAACCATATATGTAAGTTACAGTGTTTATATTTTTGTCACTAAAATGCATCATCATGAATTTATCTCCACTCTCTCTACTTTATCAGTAATACCTGTGCCTTCATTTGCATCAAAAGTGAAAAAATAGGACACTGTTCACACAGAACATAAGTACAACCCCCCAAAACAATACTGCCTACTTAAATCAAATGTTTACAAATGAATTATGAAGTTTTTACAATGAAAAAAAAAAGCATTGGCTGTAACCAGCCATCCATTTCGATAATATTGTCTACCATATCAGTGCCAACTATGGGAACCTAAGATGTCCTCCTCTGAGCACACTGATTATCTAAGTCAGATCGAAAAATTCTCCATAAAACTGAATAATCTTATTATGGGTGACATTAACTATCTCACTATAATTTAGAATCACATGGCAGCTCCAGAAGATTAATTCCAAGCCAGAACACTCAGTAGAAACAATAAGGCAATCACAACTGGCTCAAGAACAACACTAAGGGTCACATTTTAATACCCAAGGAAGCACTCTGTGAGAAAGTTATACTGTTCTTATTGTATTGTTTTTAGGGGTTTTTTGTAATAAAGTGACCCTTCTTGATTCTGAGCTGACTGTATATATATATATATATATATATATATATATATATATATATATATATATATAAAACAATTCAGCAGGTTTATTAATGCTAATTTCCTTGAAAAAAATAGTTCTGCTTTCCACTATTTCCTTACTTAAATTCACCACCTAGCATCAACACTTCACCAATAAAACACGTTATGATACCTCAAAAAATCTACAGTATTTCATGACTGCTCCAACAACCGCCATCCTATTTACAGATCTTTTTGCTAGCTAAAATACTGCTGTTCTCCAGATAGCCCAGTACTTGATGTTATTGTATATTCCTCTGAATACTATATTCTTATTGACAGATGATCAAGGGCTCTGTTCCCATCTAGCCCCCCCATAGCACTAATCATAAATTCAGAAATTAGGTGATATGGTAGAATTCCTATACAAACAAGCTTTACAACAACAAAAAAAGAAAATTCAGGCTTCTCTCACAATAAAAAAGGGATTAAAACATAATTAAAACCACTCAAGCATGCCATCAAGGAATGCTAGACAAGATATGAATTGATGGCCACTTCTACAGGATCCCAGGATCATAGGATATACACTGCAGTTGAGCCAAATGACCATTTATGCCTTATCAATACCCTCCCTTCATCCTTTCCTCCTATTACAAGAAGGCTATTCAGGCCATGGGTGCATTTACGAGTACCCATCAACTTATCCAATGCCTGTTTGAAGGAGGATAATGTATTGCACTGTTTAAGGTGCTGTAGATGCAGGGGAAGTATGTTCCAGAGATGGAGAAGGTGCAGCAAGATGAATCTATCTCTCCTTCATGTTTTATTTCCTTATGTAGATTTAGATCTATGGTTCTAAAACTAGTGGTGCAGTTTGATTTATGGAGATACAAGAAATCCAAGACTACCAGGTCTATGGAATAAGTTGCCAACTTAGGTCAAACCAGGTAATTTTTGGCTATCTTTAAAGCTAGTCTTGATGACTGAATGGGTAGATATAAATTTATACCAGAGTTATCATCGGAAGACTCTGCTCTATTTAGGAGGAAGGCAGTATTAAGTCCTTGACAATGGTGCCAATAACTTTCAAGTCTGTTACTTAAAGGTGTATATGATTAATCATCTCATGGTCCCTGTGATTGCTTGAGTAGTATTATTCTGGTATTCCTAAGTACTTTTATTCCCTTATTAGACCTAATCATGAATACAATGTCTCTTTTGGAAATTACCTCACAAAGCAACCTGACCAACTTGACTTTGTGGAAAAATCATAAAGGTTTCTTACCAGGAAGATTTCTGGACTAAACAATCAAGGTACCCAGAAAGACTAAATCCCTATCTCTCTACTCTGTCTTGTATGGATCCTGATGGGTGATGTCTGTTTAGACTTTTTTGTGCTGAAAATCGTACACTTTATGACCTCCTCCACCTTCACAAACCAATGGTCAGTCTAACACTCATGCCGAAGTTCTCAGCCTCCACTACAAGTTCAACAACATCTGCTAGGTTGACACATTTGTAACCTATTGCACTCCCTGCCTTTGACATAAACACCCTGTGCATGCAGTTTCAAGGCTAGACTTGGTGACTGCATGGGAAACCATAAATTCCTGCCCAGAATATGTAATATGAATCTTCTTATTATAATTGATATTTTATTTTATTTTATTTATTTATTTAGTTAGTTATTTATGTATGTATTTATTCTATTTGTTAACCAGATAGGCCATTTTAAAGACCCTTTTCAACAAAGCAAGCTAGATGGGCAGAGAACAGTGTAAGAGAAACATACAATTGTACAATTATATAATATACATATGCAGTTATGAATTTTAATATTATATTCAAATATATCTCATTACCTCCAATGGAGCTAGGAAGTTTGCACTATAACTTCCAATGTTTAGAACCTAAGCTTTTTGATAGAAACAAATATTGTCCTCACATTTCAAATAAATGTGCATATTTCTGGAACCATAGGGGTTACTAAAAAGTGTAAATGGAAAACTCTTTAGCATGAACTATTTTTATATTGGTAGTATTCTTTAGGTTCTAGGTCATAAATTTGATTTTATGTCAAAATAAACACAATAACTATGAAGTTTGTGATGTTTTGTAAACACACACACACACACACACACACACACACACACACACACACACAAACACGCACACACAAATGCATGCGTGCACGCGCACATGCACTGTCAGCAGCTTTTTGTTCACTCATATGACAGCTTTCATATGAGACTAAGCAATTCTGCCAATTTGCTACTTAATTTCCAAGATGTTTAAAAAATATATGAATTTATGATATAAATAAATATTTTGTGAATAACAATTCATCTTTATTTGCACTAGACAGAGGTCATATATCAATACAGTTGTGTTTACCAATGCGTAAGCTTTAAGATGAGTTTTTTTAATACTTTGTATGTACCATGGTTTTGGAATTATTAAATCAAATATGAACCAGCAATATTTGGTGCCTAGAAGCATCAATAGGATGTAACTGCAGAAATATCTGGAGGTGTCACCTGGCTGTAATGAGATATGCAGTATAAGTAATTTGCATGCAGTTTTATATAGAAGAGGAGTTTGCACATATAAATACAGGATGTCAGAGAAAAATAATCAGGAGTAAACAGCTGAATTGTTAGCCTCCTAATGCTGTACTGGAGTGTCAACAATCCAATCAGCTGTAGTAGGAATAGAAACCCCAGCTTTCTGGTCTTCCAACACCAGAAGTGAGCATTACCTGTTGAGCCATTGACACAAACATCCTATTTCACCTAAAACAATCTCCAAACACTAATTTGTATTTACCCTTAAGAAAATAAAATTAAAAAAAACATCACTTCTGTTGACATCTGTTTAGTCATCACAATATGGTCTACTAAACAGATGGTCGACACGTTGAGACAAAACTAGTAGATTGAACAATTCTGGGGATTGGGAAATTTACCCTTTCCCTTGGAAATGTGCAATCTCAGAGTTAGAATATATAATTAGCAGGGGGTGTAAGGGGTGCAGGGGGTCTCCCTGCAAAAAATGATGTTTTCTTTTTAATTTTGTTTTAAGGAGTTTTGCACGCACTAAAATCGATGCTCAGTGAATGGTTTGTAGCATGTCGATGTGCATAATGTCAACCATTTGGTGTCGGTATTTTTCATGTTGATATTAGTGCCACTCAATAAAGGTAAATAAAACAATATATATATATATATATATATATATATATATATATATATATATATCTATAGGATTACTGAATTACGTCAACAGTCCACAATGTTGATGACAAGAATGTCAACCACAAAAGGTTGACAATGGAAATGCCAACAGTCAACTATGCATGCACGAGGAAAATTCTTGCTGCATACAACCAAAATAAGATCATTTTTTGCAGAGTAAAGCTCCCCTTCACCCCCATACTCTGAGATGACACAATGCCCGGGAAAGGGAATATTCCCCCCACTTGAGGATTGTCAGTGCATCTGCATATGTCAACCAACTGTGGTCAATCAATTGACTGATGAGATTATAGTGTGTCAAAATAATTTAGTGGACACATGAAACGGATGGCACAGTGGCACAGTGGATAGCGTTGTAACCTCACAGCAAGAGGTTCTTTGGTTTGATTCTCGGCTGGGATGCTTTCTGTGTGGAGTCTCCATGTCCTCCCTATGTTCATGTGGGTTTTCTCCAGATACTCCTATTCCCTTCCACATTCAAAGGACATGCAGTAGATGGACTGGACATTCTAAATTGGTCATATGTGTGAGTGTGCATGGGAATGTATGGTATGAAAGAACAGCTGCATCAGGGCTAGCCACCAGAAGGTGCAAACCTTGACTATAAATGTTTGTCACTGTTGAAGTGACACCCCAACCCCATGTGCAAAAATTGGAAAAGGGGTTGTGGAGGATGGATGGATATGTGTGAAATAACACCATGCACAAAACAGCAGAAAATTTGTAAAGGTTTTAAGAAATTCACTTGCTTGTCCTGGAAAAAGTATATCTTAATGGAAGAGGAGGAAACTTGAAACTAATTTTAAGATACAGAGAAGTATACTGACAGATGCTGCAAACAGCAAATCAGTTTAAAGAATTAAATGGGGTTCTAAGTATTTAGCCTATTTTGATAGCAAGAAGAGTTACATAGTTTTAAGATAAATATATTTTTAAAGTATTTGAATGTTCGTGACTGATTGATTCATATAAATTCTGATTCATATAAATCTGATTTCTGCTAAACAGTCTTTTAGTTTGATGGAGTCCATGTGTGAATAAAAGGTGCTAATCGATACACAAGCATGGTCTGGCATTTTTACTTCATTTTACTTTATTTTAATTTTACACACACACACACACACACACACACACACACACACACACACACACACACACGCACACACACACACGCACACACAAACACATACATGCATGCGTGCACGCGCACACCACTGTCAGCAGCATTTTGTTCACTCATATGACAGCTTTCATATGAGACTAAGCAATTCTGCCAATTTGCTACTTAATTTCCAAGATGTTTAAAAAAATATATGAATTTATGATATAAATAAATATTTTGTGAATAACAATTCATCTTTATTTGCACTAGACAGAGGTCATATATCAATACAGTTGTGTTTACCAATGCATAAGCTTTAAGATGAGTTTTTTAATACTTTGTATGTACCATGGTTTTGGAATTATTAATGCAAATATGAACAAGCAATATTTGGTGCATAGAAGCATCAGTAGGATGTAACTGCAGAAATATCTGGAGGTGTCACCTGGCTGTAATGAGATATGCAGTATAAGTAATTTGCATGCAGTTTTATATAGAAGAGGAGTTTGCACATATAAATACAGGATGACAGAGAAAAAAAAACAGTACACATAATCAGGAGTAAACAGCTGAATTGTTACCCTCCTAATGCTGTACTGGAGTGTCAACAATCCAATCAGCTGTAGTAGGAATAGAAACCCCAGCCTTCTGGTCTTCCAGCACCAGAAGTGAGCATTACCTGTTGAGCCATTGATACAAACATCCTATTTCACCTAAAACAATCTCCAAACACTAATTTGCATTTACCCTTAAGAAAATAAAATTAAAAAACAGCACTTCTGTTGACATCTGTTTAGTCATCACAATATGGTGTACTAAACAGATGGTCGACACTTTGAGACAAAACTAGTAGATTGAACAATTCTGGGGATTGGGAAATTTACCCTTTCCCTTGGAAATGTGCAATCTCAGAGTTAGAATATATAATTAGCAGGGGGTGTAAGGGGTGCAGGGGGTCTCCCTGCAAAAAATGATATTTTCTTTTTAATTTTGTTTTAAGGTTTTTGCATGCATTAAGATCGATGCTCAGTGAATGGTTTGTAGCATGTCGATGTGCATAATGTCAATCATTTGGTGTCAGCATTTTTCATGTTGATATTAGTGCCACTCAATAAAGGTAAATAAAACAATATATATATATATATATATATATATATATATATATATATATATGTGTATATATATATATATATATATATATATATATATACGATTACTGAATTACGTCAACAGTCCACAATGTTGATGACAAGAATGTCAACCACAAAAGGTTGATAATGGAAATGCCAACAGTCAACTATGCATGCAAGAGGAAAATCCTTGCCGCATACAACCAAAATAAGATAATTTTTTGCAGGGTAAAGTTCCCCTTCACCCCCATACTCTGAGATGACACAATGCCCGGGAAAGGGAATATTCCCCCCACTTGAGGATTGTCAGTGCATCTGCATATGTCAACCAACTGTGGTCAATCAATTGACTGATGAGATTATAGTGTGTCAATAATTTAGTGGACACATGAATGGATGGCACAGTGGATAGCACTGTCACCTCACAGCAAGAGGTTCTTTGGTTTGATTCTCGGCTGGGATGCTTTCTGTGTGGAGTCTCCATGTCCTCCCTATGTTCATGTGGGTTTTCTCCAGATACTCCTATTCCCTTCCACATTCAAAGGACATGCAGTAGATGGACTGGACATTCTAAATTGGTCATATGTGTGAGTGTGCATGGGAATGTATGGTATGAAAGAACAGCTGCATCAGGGCTAGCCACCAGAAGGTGCGAACCTTGACTATAGATGTTTGTCACTGTTGCAGTGACATCCCAACCCCATGTGCAAAAATTGGAAAAGGGGTTGTAGAGGATGGATGGATATGTGTGAAATAACACTACGCACAAAACGGCAGAAATTTTGTAAAGGTTTTAAGGAATTCACTTGTTTGTCCTGGAAAAAGTATATCTTAATGGAAGAGGAGGAGACTTGGAACTAATTTTAAGATACAGAGAAGTATACTGACAGATGCTGCAAACAGCAAATCAGTTTAAAGAATTAAATGGGGTTCTAAGTATTTAGCCTATTTTGATAGCAAGAAGAGTTACATAGTTTTAAGATAAATGTATTTTTAAAGTATTTGAATGTTCCTGACTGATTGATTCGTATAAATTCTGATTCATATAAATCTGATTTCTGCTAAACAGTCTTTTAGTTTGATGGAGTCCATGTGTGAATAAAAGGTGCTAATCGATACACAAGCATGGTCTGGCATTTTTACTTCATTTTACTTTATTTTAATTTTACACACACACACACACACACACACACGCACACACACACGCACACACACACGCACACACACACGCACACACAAACACATACATGCATGCGTGCACGCGCACACCACTGTCAGCAGCATTTTGTTCACTCATATGACAGCTTTCATATGAGACTAAGCAATTCTGCCAATTTGCTACTTAATTTCCAAGATGTTTAAAAAAATATATGAATTTATGATATAAATAAATATTTTGTGAATAACAATTCATCTTTATTTGCACTAGACAGAGGTCATATATCAATACAGTTGTGTTTACCAATGCATAAGCTTTAAGATGAGTTTTTTTAATACTTTGTATGTACCATGGTTTTGGAATTATTAATGCAAATATGAACAAGCAATATTTGGTGCATAGAAGCATCAGTAGGATGTAACTGCAGAAATATCTGGAGGTGCCACCTGGCTGTAATGAGATATGCAGTATAAGTAATTTGCATGCAGTTTTATATAGAAGAGGAGTTTGCACATATAAATACAGGATGACAGAGAAAAAAAACCAGTACACATAATCAGGAGTAAACAGCTGAATTGTTACCCTCCTAATGCTGTACTGGAGTGTCAACAATCCAATCAGCTGTAGTAGGAATAGAAACCCCAGCCTTCTGGTCTTCCAGCACCAGAAGTGAGCATTACCTGTTGAGCCATTGATACAAACATCCTATTTCACCTAAAACAATCTCCAAACACTAATTTGCATTTACCCTTAAGAAAATAAAATTAAAAAAACAGCACTTCTGTTGACATCTGTTTAGTCATCACAATATGGTGTACTAAACAGATGGTCGACACTTTGAGACAAAACTAGTAGATTGAACAATTCTGGGGATTGGGAAATTTACCCTTTCCCTTGGAAATATGCAATCTCAGAGTTAGAATATATAATTAGCAGGGGGTGTAAGGGGTGCAGGGGGTCTCCCTGCAAAAAATGATATTTTCTTTTTAATTTTGTTTTAAGGTTTTTGCATGCATTAAGATCGATGCTCAGTGAATGGTTTGTAGCATGTCGATGTGCATAATGTCAATCATTTGGTGTCAGCATTTTTCATGTTGATATTAGTGCCACTCAATAAAGGTAAATAAAACAATATATATATATATATATATATATATATATATATATATATATATATATGTGTGTGTATATATATATATATATATATACGATTACTAAATTACGTCAACAGTCCACAATGTTGATGACAAGAATGTCAACCACAAAAGGTTGATAATGGAAATGCCAACAGTCAACTATGCATGCAAGAGGAAAATCCTTGCCGCATACAACCAAAATAAGATCATTTTTTGCAGGGTAAAGTTCCCCTTCACCCCCATACTCTGAGATGACACAATGCCCGGGAAAGGGAATATTCCCCCCACTTGAGGATTGTCAGTGCATCTGCATATGTCAACCAACTGTGGTCAATCAATTGACTGATGAGATTATAGTGTGTCAATAATTTAGTGGACACATGAATGGATGGCACAGTGGATAGCACTGTCACCTCACAGCAAGAGGTTCTTTGGTTTGATTCTCGGCTGGGATGCTTTCTGTGTGGAGTCTCCATGTCCTCCCTATGTTCATGTGGGTTTTCTCCAGATACTCCTATTCCCTTCCACATTCAAAGGTCATGCAGTAGATGGACTGGACATTCTAAATTGGTCATATGTGTGAGTGTGCATGGGAATGTATGGTATGAAAGAACAGCTGCATCAGGGCTAGCCACCAGAAGGTGCGAACCTTGACTATAGATGTTTGTCACTGTTGCAGTGACATCCCAACCCCATGTGCAAAAATTGGAAAAGGGGTTGTAGAGGATGGATGGATATGTGTGAAATAACACTACGCACAAAACGGCAGAAATTTTGTAAAGGTTTTAAGGAATTCACTTGTTTGTCCTGGAAAAAATATATCTTAATGGAAGAGGAGGAGACTTGGAACTAATTTTAAGATACAGAGAAGTATACTGACAGATGCTGCAAACAGCAAATCAGTTTAAAGAATTAAATGGGGTTCTAAGTATTTAGCCTATTCTGATAGCAAGAAGAGTTACATAGTTTTAAGATAAATGTATTTTTAAAGTATTTGAATGTTCCTGACTGATTGATTCGTATAAATTCTGATTCATATAAATCTGATTTCTGCTAAACAGTCTTTTAGTTTGATGGAGTCCATGTGTGAATAAAAGGTGCTAATCGATACACAAGCATGGTCTGGCATTTTTACTTCATTTTACTTTATTTTAATTACACACACACACACACACACACACACACACACACACACACACACACACACACACACACACACACACACACACAGATATCATTGAAATGTGGGCTCCACAGCTTGACAACATGTTGCATTATTAATTTTTTGGCGAATGACAGACAGGGAAGTATTATCTCATTTCATCCGAGTGACGCCTCCAGGTGCTTCTTCAGTTAACTCCTACTGGCGACTCTAGGTGTCAAATATTGCTTGTTCATATTTACATCAATAATCCCAAAACCATCCTATCTACAAGGTTTTAAAATATTTCATCTTAAAGCTCACACAATGGCAAACTCAACTGCATTAATATTTGACCTCTGTATAGTGCAGGTAAATAGATATTAACTGTTGTTTTTATTATATTAATTTATATAGATATAATTTTCACATTTTTCTAAATATTTCAACAACCAAGTAACACAGACAGAACTCCTTAGCCTCATATGAAAGCTCTCAGCTAGATGAATAAAATGCTGCTTGACAGTATGCATGCAAATTGAGTGGTTGCTGAGATACTGTAAGTTGTTTATAAAATAGTACAAATGAAATAGTTACTCCTTGGGATTCAGGAATGGCTGTTTTCTGTGCATGAACAGTGTAGGAGCTCCTGCATGGAAAATGGCCACCGAGAGATCCAGGAAAGTTCTGTTTTCACGTGCATGAGCGGCCCTACACTGTTCCTGCATGGAAAGCCATGCGGGATGCAAATCACCTCATTTGCTGGCAAAATATGCAAATGAGGTGATTTTGCGATCCACGAAGCTGGCCAGATTTCATGCAGGAACAGTGTCAGAGCACAAATGTATTCAGTTAGTAATTGAATACATTTCCGCATCTGAGCAAATGGAGGCAGGACAGCTCATGGAAAGCATATATTACAATCAAACATACATGCCAATGGCCAAATATAAGGCCATCGGCATTAATAATTTTTTTTTTTTTTTAAATTAAACTTTTTTTTCTTTGGCCGATCATGGCCGTTTAAGCTCAGGGCAGTGGCGGGCAAATGGGATCATGCCAAAAATCAAAAAAAAAAAAAAAAAATGACAAAAGTCAATTTTAAGATAATTCTGCATTTTGCCATTATAGTCAATGACATATAGAATGTAAACAATACCAGGGAGCACTGGTTGTCAAGGGGAAAGGGTCTGTCTAAGTGCGGTAACTAAGGACTTACACACTGGGATATGCAAATGAGGGGAGTTATACTGAATCACAGAATTCCTCAAAGTTTCAGCTTGCACCTCACCGTGTAGATGCAGCAATACAACAGTGCAAGTATAAGAGCTGAATGACTTCATAAGGAGGTGTGTTATGCTTGCTGTAAGCTCATTGGAGCTCTGTGGCCCGTGTTTGCCGTTAGCTAAGCAAACCTAAGGAAGGGTGTGTGTCTGAAGCTGTAATGTCTTATTTCATTGAATGCAGAGCGTGCTCATATCCAGGGAGAGCCATTTCTTCTTAAAAGAGCTTACATTAGCTAAAAGGGTGAGCACGGTGTGCAGCGGGCCAAAAAAAAAAAAAAAAAACAGAGGAAATAGCAGAACTGTATACATTTGAGCACCGGGTATGTGCAGTGCACCTCGGGGCTTAAATAGGGAGGAAGTGGGAAGGGGAAACAACAGTAGGAAGGCAATCAAGGAGAACTAGCATAACTGGCAGGTGGAATGCATCAGAATCAGCCAATTACACGGGGGGAGGGTGTAGAAGCATGGATGTCATGGAGTCTGTGAAGTCTGAAACTCTAATGTCTGCCCATACTACTCCCAACTGCAAACCCATGAATGATTAGCCACAAAACCACTTGTAAACCACAATGTGAAGGTACACCGATCAGATATACGACACTAATATAAACTATGCAAACACCCTACAGACTGTTTTTTCCCACAAACTCTACACCACCAGTGTGCACAGATGGGGGATTTTTAACTGGCAAAAATAACATGCAAAAATAAATATGTTAGAGGCTGCTGCTGCTTTACTCCATCAATATGTGCTAGAGACTGAGGGTGGTGAGGAGGAAAATGCTGACAACCGACCCACAGTGAGGAGGAGGAAAAGACTGTACAGACCAAGGGTAACCTACCAGGGCCTACATGAGCTAGAGAAAGTAGAGCACTATAGAGTGGACAGGGGCATGCTACAGAAAATTGTTGAGCTGTGCCAGCCACACCTTACACACAGAACTAATAGAGAGGAACCCATCCCAGTGGATACCAAGGTATGTCTAGGCTTAAGAATACTAGCCACAGGGTACCTTACAAAGACCAACTGGGGATATCATGGGGGTCTCACAGGCATCAGCATCCAGGGTACTCCATCAGATCCTGGATGCCATGACACAACATGCCAATGAGCACATATATTTCCCCACTGCCTGTGAGGTGCTGACCACACATATGCGTCTCTTCCACCATATAGCAGAATACCCTGAAGAAGTTGGTGCTATAGACTGCATGCGCATCCACATCAAAGCACCACACAGTGAGCGGGGCAGGGCCTACATAAGCTGCAAGGGCTTCTCTCCATCAACTGCCAGGTCATGTGTGATGCCCAGGGCATTATCATGAATGTGTGTGCTGGCAGCCCTGGAAGCTATCACGACTCCCACATCTGGCAATGCTCACAACTTTATCAAGCATTTGCCAGGGGGGACATCCCATATGGCCTTCAAGTGGGGGATGCTGGCTATACACTGGAGCCATGGCTGATGACACCCATCAGAAATGCACACACACCTGAACAGGAACACCATAATGAGGCACACACACAAATCAGGATCATTGTAGAGCATGTGTTTGGAATACTCAAGTCACGCTTCTGCTGCCTTGACATATCCAGTGGAGCTTGCAGTACTCTCCAGCTACATGTACACAGATGTTCATAGTATGTTCCATGATACACAATATGATCTTTCAGAAACAGCTGTAGCAGGAATAGCACAGGGCAGGGCCACACAGCCCCCCACCATTGCCAAGGCTAGCACAGGCACAGAGGGACTCAGAGGATGAACATCCTGAGCCTGCCCCTGTAGACAGAAGGAGGAGTGCACAGTACACCCAGGCCTTGGAAAAGAGGCAATGCATAACAAACACATTGACACTGTAGGGACCCAGGGACTGATACCTCTCTCTGACTCACACAGAAAGTAAAAGGGATGCCAAACATGACACTACCTGAGACTTACCATGCACAGGGAGTGTACTATGTGCATCCATCATAGTTAGCCCTACACCACTGTCCTCAATACTGGCCCAGCAACAAGGTAAGTTAATCTTCCTATCAATTACTGATAGAGTAGTATGTTCTCATACTTGTATGGATGATATGTATGCAAGCATGCAAGGGAAATGTGTGGCTGAATGGGATGGCAGCAGACAGATATATGGGACAGCAGGAATTTCATAACAAATACTGGTATCAACATACTAGGCACCACTACACAAAATGACATCCTCCACTGTAGTACATGTGATGGCCCAAAGAACTATGGGTGTCAATAGGTCACACAAATGAATGTCAGTGAGGGTCACATATCCACCACCAGCCTCATCCAGAAGGACAGGTGTAGATGACCATGAAGAAAGGCTGGGCTAAGGCCCTCAAATGATGACAATGGTGAACAGCCCCCCACCACAAATCCTACAAAGACATACTACAACAGGTCTGCCAGTTGCATTCCAGTTCTGAAGGGTAAGAAGTCTGAAATTGAAATATATGCTATTAAGATCTAATATGTGTACTCTACTGATATGCCTCCTGTCTTCATGATAGGTCACAATACAATATGAAATGGAAACCAACAGAGTAACTGAAATACCAGTACAGTCATTTCAGATGTTAAAGTCTGCAGGTGTGCAACCCCCACCCCCCAAAATCACATGTAGAAATGCAGTAACAGATGGCCTGCAGCACTCTCAAATGGCCTACAGTCCTCTGGCAAAGGCCCATGCCTCACCCATAGTGCCAATGTATGGAATGTCAGGGGGTCCCAACTAACAACCTAACAATAAACAGAAAACAAATGCAAGGCCATGTTGACAAATGCCAGTAGCATGCATCCCCATGTCCTACTGCAAGGGCTGTGGATCAAGCCATAAATACTACTGGGATGAAGCCCCAACTATAGGGATACCTCTGAGATATTGCTTACATAATGTTAGATGGAGGAGAGAATAACAGGGGGGTGCAGAAGCATGGATGTCATGGAGTGTGTGAAGTCTGAAACTCTAATGTCCACCCGTACTACTTCCAACTGCAAACCCATGAATGAATAGCCACAAAACCACTTGTAAACCACAATGTGAAGGTAAACTGACCAGATATGTGAGTCCTGCCTCTGGATAACCTGGGTGTATCTGTACAGCTGAGAGGTATGGCCCCAGCAGGATATGGCCATTCCTTGAAGTTGAGAAAAGCACAAGGAGGGTAACCCCAGTTAGCACACTAACAAGGTGCTGCACTATTTACACAGAACCAGCAGTCTATTGTCTGTAGCTACCCCTCCACAATGGCAGGTGTGTGCCAGAATGTGTTGTCTATATGCCTCAGAATATTGGTCTCAGCAGCATTCATCTCCTATTTCCCAGTAAATAACTATGAGCAAAGAATGATAACTGTCAGTAGTCGATGACATGACACATCACAGTGTAAAACAGTACATATGTCAGAATATCTATGCTACAACCAAACATGTCACACAAGCAGCACAGACAGCAATAGTTACAGTATCCCCTGTATGTTAAGCCCATTGTGTCTCCATATTGGCAACCTATCTACAGATATTCTGCAGAAACAGTTTGCTAGGTGTAGCTGTAGCACACAAAACCCTGAAATGGAGTCCAACCCTCCCTAGAATGGATGCACACACTCAATATAGAAGGTCGTACTGGGCATACTCCTACACTTAGAGAAATGAAGCCCATGTTTCACAACACAGTGGACTACAGTTATTGGTTATTCACAGCTGTCTGTGCACACACGCCAAATTGTACACCATTGACACACACACATTGGATAGGAATACACACAAATATCTAAGGTAAACACATTACAATATGTCAAACATACACACACAGAGATGTGTGGAAGAGAAAGACAGACAGCGACAGAGAGAACACCATTATGAGGCCTGTCCCACCCACTGCACATTCCATTGGCCTATATCACATGATGTGCTGATGTCATTCACTGTAGAAATACATTTGGTTACCCCTCAGCCCTATAGTGTCAGTGGTACTTCTGATAACTGTGTAACACTGCAGTACAAATAGGTATCTATGTAGCAGTTGTGATCTCAGTCCTGTCAAATGTAAAGTTGTGTGTGTGTGTGTGTGTGTGTGTGTGTGTGTGTGTGTGTGTGTGTGTGTGTGTGTGTGTGTGTGTGTGTGTGTGTGTGTGTGTGTGTGTGTGTGTGTGTGTGTGTGTGTGTGTGTGCGTGTGTGTGTGTGTGTGTGTGTTTCTAGATGAATGTGGTTGAGGCCATTCACACTCACTAAATCTCTCGTACCCTTCCTTTGGCACCACTGCTGATATCACTCACCTTCAGAGATACCTTTGGACAGCTCACCAGCATATAGGCTCCATGGCACTTGTGATAACTGTGTAATACTATAGCATAGCAAACTAGTTAGGTAGAAGTTCCCATCCTGATCCTGGCAACTGTGTAAATGTGAGTGTTTGCATGAGAGAGTGTGTGTATCCTTGTAGAGACCTGATGTTGTGGGTATTCACACTTACAACACTTCCCTTACCCCTCCTTTACCACTGCTGCTGATGTCACTCACCTTCAAAGATACTTTGGCACAGCTTTCCAACATGTAAGCACCATGGTGCGTGAGATAAATGCATAATACT
The DNA here is from genome assembly GCF_019279795.1 of Protopterus annectens. NCBI lineage: Eukaryota > Metazoa > Chordata > Ceratodontiformes > Protopteridae > Protopterus > Protopterus annectens. The sequence continues at coordinate 813,539,231 of NC_056730.1, forward strand.
ATAGTGTAGGAAACTAGTTAGGTAGGAGTTCCAATCCTGATCCTATCAAGTGTGTAAATGTGAGTGTTTATGGGAGAGAGTGTGTGCATCCTTGTAGAGACTTGATTTTGTGGTCAGTCACACTTACCTTCAAATATACCTTGGCACAGCCCTCCAACGTGTAAGCTCCATGACATGTGCGATAAATACAGAACAATGTAGTAGCAATAACTACATATGTATGGGTTTGAATCCCATCCCTGGCAAGTGTTTGTGTGTGTACATATGTATGTCCACAACTCAAGGATTTTGGCCCTATTGCAGATATCATCCACCTTAGAAGTACCTGTTGCCAACCCTAAACCATGTAAGGTCAGTGGCGCATGTGGTAAATATGTAACTTAATGGTCCAAAAATATTGTTACATAGAGGTTTGAACCTCACCCCTGGCAAATGCAAATGTGTATGTAGGGTAGAATACTTATTGGAATCTCTCACCCACTACATCACCCAATGCCAGTATTTACTAGAGCTGGTGATGTTCCTCACCTTAGAAGTACCTTGGGACAACATCCATCAAATAAGCTCCATGGCATGTGCGATAAATGTGGTACCTGTAGTAGCACTACATAGCTAGGTAGGGGTTTGAATCTCAGTACTGGCAAGTGTGTGTGTGTGTTATCAGTATCCTGTGTGGGGGTTGGTGTGAGTGTATAATAACAGGATCCATTGGGAGGTGGGTTTTGCTAAATTATTATGTTGAGGACCTAGTATATGTCACAATGTCCACATTACAAGGCCAACAGATGTCAAACACTAAGGAGGTTGGTGTAGACAATCTGCAGCCATAAATGTGACAGTATGGATTAGTGAACAATATAGACAACCCTTCTATTACTCAGAGACCACTGTCCACCCAAGTATCATACACAAACACACTTGGCTAGGCAACATTCACTATATTGGTAGTTCCCCTGCATATCACCTCACAGATAGTACCCACAGTGTGATAGCAGTTGACTACATGCTTGTTGACCACAACAGTGCCACTGACATCAGAAAGTATTTTGATCTGTTACATTTCCTGACTGTGTATTACCCAGCAAGTAAAAGGACATGGCACCCTGTTCCATCCCCTCAGTAGCCCAATAAATGTGTACAGTGGCCCTTTTGCCATGTTCCCCACTGGATGCCTGCAACTGTAGAGTCTGCAAATGTACCCCACAAAGGGAATACCATGCCTTATACACATGCCCTGTATAGACAGACACCACTAACTCCACTGAATACCCGTATCATATTGTCAATGTAGGTGCAATCATGACCTCAGTTACATAGCCAGGTCTCACCAAATGAGGTCAGGAATGCTACATCAGAAGATACCAATCTGTCCACACAACATGCCCCAGAGACCTCAAGCACACTTCCACACCTCAAAGATCATGCATGTGGGACATGTGCACAACCCAGACACTGTCCATGTTATGGAATGTAGATCGCATATATGGGAAGCAGTGCTCATCACTGGCCACCCACAATAGAAACCTGGATGAGTGGAAGGGGAATACAATACCCACCCCCGGGGACAACTCCAGTGAATATACCCCTGAGTCACACTAGGGACTATAGTCATGTGGCCTGATGCCAATATATTCCCTTGGGCAAGCCTTGCAGAGCCTTCAGGCCCATTCACCTACTACACGCCTATGAATCAATGAACCTATGGATGTCAGTACTGGCAAGTGTGTGTGTGTGTGTGTGTGTGTGTGTGTGTGTGTGTGTGTGTGTGTGTGTGTGTGTGTGTGAATAGTAATCCTAGTGTGTTTGGTTGATGAATATACCCTGTGGCTGTGGTTATTAGCAATTGGAGGTGTGTCTAAACCAGAACATGTACCATTCTCCATTCTATAACAGATTTTGTACATCAACATGTACCTATGTACAACCCTCAGACCTATAATCTGAGGCATATGCAATCACTGTGTTACAGACTGGGAATTACTGTGCACATACTGTACCCTGCCTATGACATGGTGGATGTGTCACCACACTGCCATACCCTGTGGCCTTGCTGCAGGGCCACATCCTGATGACACACAGATGCCTAGAATGGATATGGGATACAGCATGTGAGAACACATTCACTCAGCACTTCACTTGTGGGGGAGGGAGAGAGGAGTAAAGCTGGCACTGAATGTGTTGCCAAGACTCTGGCCAATATCTGTTGTCTCAGGATATGTATTAGCTTTGTCCAGTAACTCACAGCATTTGTGTTTAATGCTGTGGAGGTTGTTGATGTAACTATCACGGCTGTTGTGACTGTCATCAGTGTCTGCTGCATCTCTGCTGCCATAGATGCCTGTCAGGGACTCCATGAGGGATCCAAAGTTGTGTTTGAGGCTAATAAGGGAGTTCAACAGTTATGGGACATCACCTTTCCCTGCAACATTGTCCTCCTTCTGATGTACACTTTAGTAATGGCAGGGGACCATCACATTGTATCCCAGTGTTTGGGGGACAGTGTCTGGGTTCTGTTGGCTCTGACTAGTACCATGCATTCATGTACCTGTTAGCACAGTGCCTATGTGTATGTGTCCACAGTCATGCAGCTATATCCTATTGCCATGGGTGCAGTGAAGGCATCCACTCCTATTTTCATGGCTGCAAAGTCAGCTTTGGAGAGTTTTTGAAGGTGGTTATCTTTATGGGGGGTGTGGCTGACATGTTGAGTTCCATGTTGATTACAGCCTGTGTGAATCTCACCATGCAGGGATTGACATCTGGGGACTTGCAATGGTTCCATATTTAAGTGGTCAACACAGGTCATGGTTGTTGCATCCTCTATCATCGGTCAGTATGAGCTGGTCTAGGGCAATGGAAATGATGAATCCCAAAAGTGTTGAACCACTGTACTAGCAACTGGCTACATTCCCCAGGTGATGGAGGGGTAGTTGAAGACTTGTACTATGTCAGTGTTTCATTGGACCATCAGAGATGGCAGGGTGTTGAGGAATGTGCATTGACAGTATTAGGGACATAGATGTGAGCCCATAGCAGGCTATGGTCTTGATAGCACCATTACCCCAAGGCAGTTGTACTGGAAGTATCTCCAATGCATTATGATGGGATGCTAGTCTGGAGGTTTTCCTACCCATAATGAATATGGAGACACCACCATATGTGGTGTGGTCCATGTTTGGGGGCTGACAGCTGTGGAATGAGTCATAGCATGATACTGCAGATCTGCTGTCTGCTGCTGTGAACCACCTCTCCATCACAGCAGACATACCTCCTCCACTCCAACGACAGCTATGAGTGACTGCATCCTGACAGTTAGATGTCCACTGTTGCAGCATTATCCTCAGATTGCATACATGTGTAGCTGTTATGGTGGCAATAACATTAGGAACACTGCCTAATAAGGCACCATAGGGGTGGCAAGACACTTAGCCAGTACCTGGCAACCCAGTGGTGACAGATGTAGGACATCCATAGCAAGTCATTGGGTTCTGTCAATTATGTCATCCCAAGGAGAGAGGTTCAGGATCCCCTGAGAATGACACATAACACAAAAGTCAATGTTGCAGTCAATCATCTATTGATAGTATCACAGCATCATTCTGGGTGACAACAGTACACTACCCAGAGCTACTGTCACACTTGCCTGGATCACATAATCAGAGAGTTCAACCATGTCTCCTGTTAGGTAGTCCAGGAAGGTGTGTCCCAAGTTATTTACATCCACATGGATATGGAGTGATACACGTAGTTGTTGTGAAGTGACATGACTGGCTGTGTCATGTGTCAGATGCTGGCATGTGATAGATATGTGGCTATTACCTGCTCCATATTCAACTTATTGAGTAGGATGTGTGTGCCTCAGTATTGAGTTACCCCATGATCACTGTATTGTGCAAGGTGGATAGTCTTAAAAGCTTAGGATCAGGGCACACTGTGTAGGTTAAATATGTGTCCCTTGGCATGTGCCATGTTGCAGTGTCTGAGTGGGTGTCTGCCTTGCTGGTCTGTGCTGTTTGGGTAAATGTCCATTGAGTGCCTCTGGGAAGGTGGATGTGTGGCTTTTTCACTGTATGTCATGGCTGTCAAAGTGGGTGTCATGGTGAACTACGTGTTCCACATGGTATGGTGCAGGTGTTGATCTTATTCTCTTGACCTGCAAGTCCAGTATTTTCTGCAGAGTGCATACGTCCACATTGGGTGATATATGGGTAACCCTCACAGGTCTGAGTGTTTGGAGTTTAGAGGGGAGGGTTGTCTGTGTACATGAGGCAGTTGCAACAGTGTCCCAGAATGGACAAGTGCACCAGGTTAATAAAGCACAGATAATTGTCCTTCAAACATGCCAGGAGGGGAGGACATAACTAGTAAGTACTGGGGCTACATCTGTGATGAACGAGTAATAATGACAGCTGCCAGATGTGCCACACTTCTTGATACAGTAGCCTGGTGAAGTGCCAAGCCATAATGCTTGTTGAAGTGCAAGACAGAAAGAACTAGCATGATGTAGGGGTAGAACAGAAGGCAGACTGTCTGCTACCTGTAATACTTTAACACAGCTGAGCAGTTATCAGCAGCTTTGGCCATGTGAAAGTTCAGTAAACTCTGTAGTGTGTGCAGTAACTGTGTAACACTATATTAGACATATCTAGATAGGCAGGAGTTCTAATGCCAGTACTGGCAAGTGTGTGTGTGTGTGTGTGTGTGTGTGTGTGTGTGTGTGTGTGTGTGTGTGTGTGTGTGTGTGTGTGTGTGTGTGTGTGTGTGTGTGTGAATCATGTACTGCCTGACTCATACCATTTTGACCTGTATACTACCCTTTACACTTCCCTTCACTCCAATTTAGTAGACCTGTTGATGTCATTCAGCTTAGAGGTACCTTTGG
>NC_056730.1:813549112-813666612 GCF_019279795.1 Protopterus annectens
TAGTTATAACAGCATGCATAGATATTCCCATTAACCCAAAACAACAGATTTGGAACAGTTGCATAGCAAACAGAACACATGCATATATGGAACCACAGTGGCCATTATAATGGCATGCAGGTTACATTGATAGCAACAGGCCACCAATGATAATATTTCAACATGGAACATTAATAGAGACACATTTTAATATTTGTTGAACAATAGGACATATGTCTCAACAGTAGGTTTGGTGTAAACATACCCATTGATTTGTATGTTTAGATTATTGTTGCTGATATGGTGGGGGAGACAGATGTCAGTTAACTTGTATATCCTTGCAATACTCACAACTTTAATGATCATTGCTCTAATCATTACTCTACAGGTATTATTACAATACCCTATGGCCTTGGTTTGGGCAGTGGTATGTTTGTACACATTGTATACTTCAACTGGCTTATAGCTAAATTCTACTTCTCTTACCTGGTAGACCTGTGGAGGGAATGTTTGTTAACACTTATTGACTGTTTCTACACATATTCCCAGATTCCTAGTTAAAATTATGCTCATACCTCTCATTCTCTTAACGCACAACATCTGGACAAAGCTTGACAACATGAGGGTACAAATAGGGACATATTTTGAATATTGCTCTTATAAACTTTTAGACAGTTGCTAGAGTAACAGGATTTGTTTTAATATACATTTTCTGATGGGTCTGAAGTCTGACACTCAAATGTATGTCATTATTTGGTGACTACAATCCTGAAATCATCCCAGTGATTTGCCAGGAAAAAAGAGGTACTGGCCAAAAATATGAGCCAAATATCTGGACATTTTGGGAAATGTGTACAGTTGAGAGGTATGATTATGCATACAGCTTACTAGCACTCCCAGGATTGGAACAATGGCTGTGTCTGCTAAAAATACAACAATTTCTGTTTCATCAGAGTGAGATATTTAGAAACCGCTGTCTGCTCCTTCAGTGTTTTCTGTCTAAGTCTCTCTTGGTTGTACAATCTGACATTGTACTTAAAACAGTCTTATACAGACATTCCTAGACATATTTATTTATGTAGCACAGTGTGGGTAACAGTGGTTAACACAACATTACTATTCAGAGAATGCAACACTAAATACCATACAATACCAGAGTAAACACCACCAGTCCAGGATTTAGAACTTTATTGCCAGGCAGTTACGGTTTTATTTAAATATCAGCTATATGGGACTATTACTGTCATATTGTCTGGTTTATTCAGTACAAACCATACACAGTTTTTGTACTGCCAGGTGACTTTTTACTACTTTATATTTATTTGGTATGACTACTACAAGCAGGATTGTTACTCACCAGCCTCATGAAACAGCCTTTGCAACCTACTGGCATGGGCTCCCTGATTTACACCCCTCTCAGCTGCAAGCTGTAAAGGGAATAGAGAAATATTAAGGCATACCTATCCATCACATACACTGGCTGGACTTTGGTAAACAGTTATTGATATGAATACTTACACACTGCTGGGACATCACCCCTCTGCCTTGCTTCTTGGACCCATTCGTCCAAGAGCTCCCTCTTCCTCCGCTTCAAGTCGGCATAGTGGTGTGGGACCTGCTCACCAGTCCGAGTGATACCAGTTGCACTGCTGAGATCACGGGCAAGATGGTCCCAGGCTTCCCCTTTATATTGGGAGTCCTGGTACTGGCCCTGCAGCAGTCTCTCATCATGGCTATTTACTAGGAGTCCTATCATGACCTTGGAGTCCTGTATGCCCCAGCACTGCGCCCGGAAGCACATGCCCTCACCAACACCTGCCATACTGCCTACAGTGGGAAGCTGCAACCAGTTATGAGCTGTATTCCCACTTGCAAGGTTTAAATACGGCCGATTTCCCACCCTTTGCCATGATTGGATGCTTTTGAATATGGTGAGGTAAGCTAAGCTATGGGCAAATCTACTTAGCTAAGGTTGGCAGTGCTTAAAGGAGCAGTTTCAGCACTGCTTACCAATGGGCCAATCCACTTAGCTGGGCTACTCATTGTTTAGCAGTCATATTTACACAATGCTTAAACCTGGTAAGCAGAGCTGTGCAATGCTTAGCATTGCTTATGTTTTATTTTATAGACTATCTGCTGTATGGGACTGATTCATCATTCATTACATATTATACATTTGTTTACTGTCCCTGACATCCCCCAATGTGCTTTAATTACATTTATTCATGTGTGACTATACTGTATGAGGCACTTGTGTTTATATGGGGGGTTCACAACTTTATTAAAATGACACCTCACATCTGGACCTACTACAGTACTCTGGTTAACAAATATATGCTATTTAGAAGCTAATTATAAAAAAAAATGTTTATGTACTGCTTTCACATGTAAAATGCAAACTGGTTATAGTGGGGATCGAACCAGGAATGGCTGCTTGCAAAATGTATGCTCTAACCACTGCACTATTGCAGTACTCCTTATGTTGGATGTCTCTTGCTCTTCAACATCTTGTGCTGTTTAAGCTGGACTAAGCATAGCTAAGCAATGGGCATACCCACGCAGCTATGCTTAAACTTTATTGCATGTATAAAAAAAAATGTATTTGTTGTGTTTTTTATTTGTACCCTTCAGAATAACCATGCTAATGCTGAACCTGTTATTCTATCAACTTTCTGCTTTGTGGGACGATTGCCCCTTATGTCTTTATCCACATTCCTGACTCTGATGGGTTGAAAGGTGTGCGCTATGTGCTTATGCTACATTTGTTATTCTATCAACTTTTGCCTTGGTAGGACTGATTGTCCCTTATGGTTTTGACCAGATTTCTTACCCTGACGGGTTGGGGGTGTTTGAGCATTCTCACTCATTTTACATTGCCGAACAGCAATTCTGTTGTGCAGGGGGCATGTGCATTGTGAGAGCACTACTCTCAGATACACCCCATGCACTCATACAGAGAACCATGTCCGTTTTGCAGCATGGCAGCACACCTTCATGAATATGCATGGTGCGCTGCCGTGCTGCATGAGAACAGTCCCTTCCGTGCAGGAATAAGCTACTCCTGCACAGAAGTTTACTCAGTCCTGGGGACTGTGTTTGCTGTGACTTATAAAAGTCAGTTTAAGACCTAGAACCTAAACAATACTACTATTATAAAAATAGTTTGTGTTGAACAGTTTGCCATTTACACTTCTTTCATAACCCCATGGTTCCAGAGATATGAACATTTGTTTGAAATGTGAGGACATAATTTGATTCTGTCAAAAGGCTAAGGCTCCACCCAGTGGAAGTTACAGCGCAAACTTCCTGAGCTCCATTGGAGTGAATGAGTTAAGTATAGCCATAATTGTGCAGTCATGGAGCTTATTTATTTAATTTATTAATTTAATTATTTATTTATTTATTTGTTTATTTATTTATTTATTTGCCATTTGATAACTGGGTAGGTGGGCTGGTCTACTGACCCTTTCCAGCCAAGACACAGACTCCTGCAAAGCATCAAATAAGAAAAAAATAATAAACAAAATGTAGAGGCAGTATGAACAGTGAACAGGAATTAGCATTGCCTAACATAATTCAAAACACTTGAAAATAGTACAGTAGTACTATAATGAGTCGTTATTAACATCCTGCAATATATCAGTAACAGTGGTTGTGAAGTCTATGCAGTAAATGCAAAGCTAGTTACATTAGGGCACTGTTTACATAATTTATAACAATGATTATATTTGTTTTGATACATAACGTGGTTATTCACATCATTTACAATAGAGTACACATTCAGCTCCTTTACAGTTATTGAAGTAATAATGATATGGAAAAGATATTGGTGCTTTATATTGGCAACTCACATTATACCTTATCCTGTATCTCTGAAACATTTACAGTCAGTTTCATTCTTAAAGTGTTCTATCACATTTTCTAAGTTATTTGATGCACTGTAGCATGTGTGATGGCCCAAGAATCATACTGACTTTTATTTCTGTTGGTGTCTGTTTTCTGGCAACAAATTTAAAATTACAAGCTTTGTAAAATTGTGTTTCCCTCTATGTGATGTCACCGAAACGTTAACTGAACTTTATCTTTGGTGATATCGATATAGGGGGTACATGCAAGTGTATCCATAGACTTCAACGACTGTACCACAGTGCACGAATGGGTTCCCAGCCATTGAAGTCTATGGATGGACCTGACACTATTCTCTTAAGTGTCATCAGTGAGGGATATAATAGAATTATATAGATGTATTCCTAATAAACAAAGTTTACAAAGTTTCTTACTAAGAAGTTGCCCACCTAATTTTGATAAGATGAGTTTGAAAATACATTGTGACACTGAACATAGAAAATACAGTGATGTATAGACAGACTGTGATGGAGGACTGTAAGATGCTCTTTCAGTTTGACTGTTGAAACATTACCTCTCAGGTGAGAAGGTTCTAGGTGGTTGGGTCAATTTTTGTAAAAGTTCTTTTCCATATAGAGTACCAAATCTTGACCTTATGAGTAGTAATCCCGCATGTTGGGTAATTCTGAATAAATAAGTTTGTTTTCTTTCAAGAAATGTAGATTTTTGTGGAGGGCAATGAATAAGTATCAGGATTTTGAAAATGAGGGTCCCAAGTATTAGTAATTCTCTGCTTTGTAGTGACAGCCTCAAGTAGGTTTCAGTGAAATGTGTAATGGTTACCTAAAAGGACAAATTGATATATTTTGTTTTCTACCATGTGAAGCTTTTGGGCTTTAGCACCATAATAGGGAATTAGAAGAGGAAAGTGTGTATTCAAATTTAGTAATGAGGACATTTTGGCTAGGGATTTGTCATGCTTTTGGTGATAGGAGATGTGTTATCCTACTGCAAAGTCTAAGTTAAGTAGAAATTTTATTTACAACATATTTAGTGTAGTCAGAAAAATAGTGAGATAGTTCAGTACAATCTCAAGGCATTTCTGTGGGATCACATTTGGTATAACACTATTGAATATTTATTTTACTGGTATTAGAAGATTTGCAGTTTTTGGGAGATCCCGGACAGCATGATACTGGATTTTTCAGGACTGATTATTTATTTAATGTTGATATGCCAGTTACAAAGGGACAATAATTTGTTTTTTGCATATTTTGTTGCAGTCTGAAGAGTGACTGGTCAGACTCAGTGAGCAGGAGGACATTTGCTTACAAGATTATGTCCAATTGGAGAAGGTCATGAATAAGATCATTTAGACTAGAGAAATGAGCAGGAGTTCAAGAAGCAAACCTTGTGGTACTCCCTTATTTAAGGTTGCTGTACTTGAAAAGGTGTTATTGCTGTATACTGGAAACCTTCTGCTTTCAAGGTAGCATTTAAACCTGTAATGTGTGGGATGCCCCAGCACTGGACAAGTAATCAAAGAGCCTCAATCCTCACCATTAGCACCAGTGTGGGATGTACACTGGGAGGATGACAAGTACACACACAGTAATTCCAGATGCAGCTCTCTGCATCAGGTGCAATTTCCCTTACTAGCATACAGAGGCCACAGTCAGTCTGGGGCTGGTTTCTCCCTCTTTCTCCAGGTCCCCAATAAGACTCCCCACTGGTACAGCTATACAGATCTCAGCTGAGTGGCCAAGCCAAGACCTGCAGCACCCTCTTTGTCAAGCCAGTGCTTTGTGTCCCTCCCAAGTAGCTGACACACACACATTTTGAGATTTGTTTACACACACACACACACACACACACACACACACACACACACACACACCTTGGAAAGGCTGGCACAGGTTTACTAGCTATGCTCCCTTCTGCCCAGAATATAACATAGTTATCACTGCCACCAGCCACATCCTTATCAGCTACTTTAAGGCCCTTAACATAGGGTGTCCAATCTTACTGTGTAATGTTACTATTAATCCAAATGGTAGTTTGAACAAGAGCAAGGCTTTTAGGAGTGGCCTACACAATGTCACCAAATAAATATGCAAGCACTCTCAGAACTTAAAAATGTCTCACAAATACCAGCCACAGTGAAAGATTTAAATATATTTAATAATAAATAATAAAAGAACAAGAAAATACTCAGTATATAATCATAGTTACATCAGAGTTCAAAATCACAGGAAATATTTAAAACAACATTGCAGGACAGTCTCAGATAAATAAAGAAAACATCTAAACTATACTTCATTATATTCCTAAATGAATTTAAGAGAATGACTATACCCTAGGTAACTTACTTACAGAGCAAGCAAGACAGATGTGGTGAGTAGATGTTCTTGTCAGGTCAAAGACAAAATATGGAATGCTGTCTCTCTCTCTCTCAGAGACTTCCCAAATTAATATCCCAAATATTACTGTTGGGATACTTGCAGAATGATATAATTTCTTGTCTGACTTCAGTTCCCAGACTCAAAACAGCAATTGATGCCAGCTGGTAGCATTTAGCATCTACCTATAAAAATACATAAACAAAAACTTTTCTTAGATCTAAGACAGATCCTGGAAGTCATACAACAATAAACACTTCCAAGACAATACAAAAAACTTCTATTTCTAGACATTGTGCCTGTTACTGCAATGAAACTGGAAGATAACATCCTTTTATTACGTGGTCATAAAGTAATTTAAATTTTCAGCCATTCTTCTGAAGCTAACCTCCTGTGTTTCGGTTTCAACTGTTAAAATATATACATCTAAACATTTACAATAGTGTATATACATTTCTGCTCAGTACTTTACAATATATGTCTTCAGCACAGGTCTGTACAGTATGATGTACAGTTCTAATACATCTATAACACAAGCATCTTACATGAAGCATGTTGATATTCACAAATGACATATAATTGTTTACAAAATTTCAGATAGCCAGGCTGGTACTATCTCCTTATGTTACACTTCTATATAAATCATATTAATATTCACATATAACATATAATTATTTATAAAATTCCAGCTAGCTGGGCTGGCAGTATCTCCTTTCATGGCAATGTGTTTATACCAACATTAAATTTGGAGAGTTTATTGTGAAGAAGATAGTTAACTGTCTCAAATGCCTCCTGTAAGACAACCATCATTCCTTTTCTAGTAGATTTTATTAATGTCTGTTTAAAGTGTGGTCAATGTGCTAAATGCATTGTGGAATCAGTGTTGCTGATCATATAGGAGACCAAAGACATTTATATGTGCAAAACTTTGATTGTATAGAGGTTTTTGAAATATTTCAGGAAGGGGGACAGAAGTCAGGTGGGTCTGTTTTCTTTGCATGTTAGTGGGCTTGGGGACATGAGTAAATGTGGATTTAGGTTTCTAATAATGACATTAGGGGTGGGCCTGTGTATGCGACTGTAAGTTGAGGTAAGAGTAATGCCTAGGAGAAGGGGATCAATTTAGAGTTGAGTGGAAGCTGCTGTATGTGAGGTGAGTCTGAGTGTCTTGTAAAGTAGTAGTGTTACAGAAAGTGTTTTTCAAAGGTAATGTTTATGGTTTTGGGGCAGGGTTAAGATTAGGATTTGAGATAGCACACATTAGTAAGAGGTTTTCCATTTTAATACAAGTTTCTGTAACCAGTTGTTTATGCACAAAGCAGGTCCTCCACCTTTCATGATAACTAATGGTGAATAGTAATCAATCTTTTCATGGCATACTGTTGCTATAATCTGCTGCAGTACTCATAATCAATCTCTCTCTCTCTCTCTCTCTCTCTCTCTCTCTCTCTCTCTCTTGATAACACAGTACTACCAGTTCATTTCAGATTATATCATTTTTTTCTGGTTCCCAGGCTAACAGAAACTCAGAGTTTAGCAGCCTCTTTGATTTTGCACCTGGTCAGAAAGCTACAGCAATAAAAGACATTATACATGCAAATTCTAGCAATTAACTTTGGTCTCAAAACGATAGCAAGAATTCTTTCATCCAGACATCTCGGCTCAGAGTTTGAGATTAAAGCAGTCATACAAAGCTTGACCTATCAGTTTTCTTCCACAAGAGTGCACTGTTGTTACATTTTTGACATTCAAAATTTAACACCATTTTCTTCCATTTAAGAGAGCAAACCTGTGGCTTATATTAATATTTACAAATGACAGAATTATCTACAAAATTATATCTAGCTAGGCTGGCAGCCTTCACATATCTTCACATAGGGCATAAAGGTGATGTCCAGGCCTACCATAGTCAGAACTTATTTGCCGCCAGTCCGAGCATATCTTTTCACAGTTGATCTGTTTACCTGTGTACGTTTTCTGCCAGTCGAATGCACTTTCATTATCCAGTGGCTACATATGCCTGTTTGCAGACTTATTTGCAGTCACAGATAAGTTCCCCATTAGGGTTGTGGTTTTTCTTTTCTTGTTTTTTGTGCTCCTTGGGGTTACTGTCATCCAGGAGGAGTAGATGCTAGTGGGGGAGACAGATTCCCCAGAAAGACCACCACAATAAGTGTATTTTGTCTAAGAGCTTCTCTTGACCATACATCTTGTTAAATTTGTCAGGCATTCATCCCAAAAACCCTTCACAGTAAATTCTCTTTCCCTTCCTTGTATCTTGAGAACCAGCATCTTAAGATTCTCTCTAAAGATACAGCGGAAGGAATCTCCTGCCCTGAGGGTCAGCCATCAGGGAAGATGAAGGTGAAAAAGGTACAACTGGAATCTTCCACCATTCAGCCTCTGCAAGTGTTTCTCCTGAGGTCATTACAAACCCAGAGGCTCACTCAGATGTGTTGTCAGATTTCTCTGCCATGACCATGCTGAGGCTGGTGAGGATCCAGCTGTCAGCATGTCTGAAGAGGCTTTGCAGGCATCCATCTTGGATGTTCAGGGGGAACCATGGTTCTTTTTTTCCCAAAGGGCCTAGGAGAGTTCCTCTGTTTTTAGATAGGGAAGAAGTTCCTACTATAGTTCTTGACTGCAATCCTGGGTCTGGGCCTTCTCAGTTTTTTGGAGGGGACACTCCCTTAAAAAGAAACAAAAACTTAAACATGTTTCTTCTGCACCTAAGGATCCATTACGTGACTGGCAGGACTTTACTCAGGGGTTATTTACTGCTTTAATGTCCTTAAAGCCTCCTCAAGGGATTTCAGTTCCTGCTCCTCCTTAGCCCTCTACTCCCCTTAAAAGGCCTAGAGAACAGGATTCTTCTGAGAATTAGTGGGATTCTGAAGATAAACCCCTGACTTATTCTACTCACATTGCTTCTCCTTTGGAATATGGGCAGAAGAGGAGGAATCTCTTTGTCCTGATGTTCCTTTTGAGGAAATTTTCTTTGTTGACACACTCTCTGGGATGATGGATTTTTTTAAGTGGGATTGTGCTCAGGTCTCTAATATCCATAAGAGGTACTATGAGTTGCTGCAGTTGGAATCTCCTAAGCCTGCAGCTATTCCTCCTGTTTTGGTTGCTTTGCTGGATGATTTTTCCAGTCCCTCTCATGCACTGATTCTCTGCCCCCAGCTCCCAAGACATATGACAGGATTTATAGGGTGTCTGAGATTTTTTTTTATATAAATGACCTGCTGCTGACCCCTCCATAGTGTCTGTAGCCTCTGATAAGCTGTCTCATTTGCTTCCTTCACCCAAGTTATTGACTTCTGACAAGGAAAACAGAGCTGTGGAAAGGCTGGGTAAGAAGGTTTACACCTGCTACCCTAGCTTTAAGGGCTATGAATTATCAGAACCATATGTCTAGGTATGTGTTGGCTCTTCTTTCTCAGATGTGTCAACTTATTTCTGGTTTTCCAGACTCTGAGAGTAAAACTTTTGTTCTTTCTTTGCTAGGGACGTCCTCTCAAGTAGTTCATCATTCTATTAAATGTAGTTATGATGCAGATGCTTTTTCTAGGGCTGCTGTTTTTGGTTCAGTTATGAGGAGGTATTCTTGAGTTAAACTTTAACCTCTAACTGATGATATTAAGACTAAGTTGATGGATGCTCTTCTGGATTCTAAGGTTTTGTTTGAAGAAGCCAATGCTGGTTTGCTTAAGTCCCTTCAGGATAAGAGTAAGGCCTTACAGGAGTTCAAACATGTGTTTGTTTCTACTGTGCCTAAATTTCAGCCTGCCTTTGTTCATAGGCAATCCTGCCCTTCTACTAAAGGTAAAAAGAGTGACAAACCAGCTCCTCCTGCTAAGGATCCTCAGTTTTCTGGGACTCTGAAGCTTTCCTTTCCAGACAAACCAGGTACTGTAAGACTATCTATCCCTTCCCAGCCACATTCCTCTTTCTCTTCACCTTTCTCTTTCTCTTCCTGTTTGGCTTCAGATCACTCAGTATTCTCGAGTTCTGTCAATCATTCATCAGGGGTACTTCATGGTGTGGAAATCCTGTCCTCCTTTTATGGACATTCCTCAGCCTCCTCAGGAACAATTTCCTTTTTCCCAGAGATTCTTCAAAATCTCTTGACTCAGGGTACTACTAAAGAGGTACTTTTGTCCCAAAGGGGAAAAGGGTTCTACTCAAGACTGTTTCTAGTGCCCAGAAAGGAGGACACTTGGAGACCTACTCTAGATGTCTCTCATCTAAACACATTTTTAAAAGTGTCTTCCTTTCAGATGTTGTCCCTTCAGATTATGTTTCCTGTCTTGCTCCCTCAGGCCTATATGGTGTCTCTGGATCTCAAGGATGTTTAGCTCCATATTCCAATCCATCTTCTTTTCAGGATGTTTTTGCATTTCTCTGTTGCTTCCTAGCATTTTCAGTTCTTTGCTTTGCACTTTGGCCTTTCTACTGCCTCATGGGTGTTCACCGAATACCTTGCTCCTGTGATTGCTTTTGCAGGCTTCAAGGGCTCCAAATATTTCCTTACTTGGACAGCCAATTGATTCAGGTGTCCTCTCCAGAGACCCTTTGTAAAATCTTCATTTTGCCTTTTCCCTTCTTCAGAGTCTGGGGTTCACTATAAACTTCAAAAGGTCTTCTCTGGCTACTTCTCAGGATCATATTTTTCTGGGTTGCAGGGTTCAGCCAGTGCCAGTGCTGACTTCTCTGGTCCATCCAAAGGCCTTAACTCTCATTTCTTTCTTTCACACTTTTATTCCCCTGGCTTCTGTTACTGCCAGGGAGTTTCTTAGAGCTCTGGATTTCATGGCATCCACCATTCCAAAGCTTCTTCTGGCCAAACTTCACAGGCAAAAGTTTCAGTGGTTTCTGAAGTCAGTGTGGCTTCAATGTGCACAACCTCTAGACTCTGTAGTTCCTCTTCTTCCTTGTCTCAGACAGGAACTTTACTGGTGGATTCAGCAGTTGTCTCTGAATCCAGGGATCCCTTTTTACCCCCCCCCCTTCCCTCTCAGGAATTGTTCACAGGCACTTCAGACATGGGAAGGAGGGTGACATTTGGCTCCATAAAAGTTCAGGGAGTGATCACCTCATCAGCAGAAGGAGCACATCAATATCAAAGAGATGAGAGCTCTTCTCCTGGCTCTCCAGGCCTTTCATGCTCTTTTCTTTTCAGGGCCTCTCAAGGTGTTCACAGACAATGCCACAGTGATGTGTTATATCAACAAACAGGAACAAACGAGATCTTATCTCTGGCAACTCTGGATGTTATCATGACTCCCATATCTGGCACACATCACAGCTGTACCAGATGTTTGCTAGGGGGAACAGCCCACAGGACCATTTACTGGGCGATGTTGGCTATGCACTGGAACTGTGGCTGATGATACCCATCAGAAGTGCCCACACAGCCATGGATGAACACCATAATGAGGCACACAATCAAACCAGAAACATCATAGACCATGTGCTTGGGCTGCTGAAGTCACAGTTCCAATGCCTAGCTCCATCTGGTGGAGCCCTGTGGTATAATCCATGCACATGGGTATCACTTCTGTGTCACTGTTAGACAGAGGCACAGAATACTAACCTCGAAAAAGGGCATAGCAAAATGAATTTAAAATGGGTGGTGAAAGCCAAACATACTCTGGCTAGGCTTATAAATGCCCTAGGACAGATAGCCTAGTATGAACCTATGAACCTATGAACATGTACGCAAATCACAGTATGTGCTTTGTTACACAATCTGATCCTGTAGAAAAAGCTGTAGCAAGATCAGCAAGTGGAAAGGACACAAATTCCCCCACCAATGCCTACGTCACCACAGCTATAGTCAGAGGAGGACTTGGAGGGGGAACTGCTAGCTGTGGTGGCTGGAGGCAGATGACGGCTTTCTCAGTATGCCCTTGCTTTGAAAATGAGACAATGCATAACATATTCACTGACCAACTAGATACCTAATACCTTTCTCCTGCTCACACATACATAGTAAAATTGATGCCAGGCAGCTCACACAACCTTTACCTCCCCATGTATTGGCTATGCACTGCTTGCATCAGACAGAGTCAGCCCTGAACCAAAACTGTGTCAACTGCTGCATTTGCAAGGTAAGTCCTGAACCTAGTGTGTATTCTTTAATAATATTATGACATATCTTTGTATTTCTTAACTTGGTACAGTCATCAAGTAAATAGTAGTGGATTTGTACAGAAAGTACCTTAGCATGTGACAACAGAGACTTAGTTTACTTATATGTGTTCATTAGTAAGTAGAAGGCCTCAGGCATCAACGATTCACACAGTCATACCTCTCAAAAGTATTGATGATCACTGCATGCCCTCAGTTTAGCACCATACCTTTGTACTGGTAAATCATTAAAGAGAGTTAGAAAGTACTGATACACATCACATTTTCTGACTTCGCAACCCTTTCCTAGATCAAACAACAGGTAGGATGCAGAACAAAAACAATAACAAGAGCATCATATCCTTGTTTGTGCCATAGCAGAAATTTACATTTGCTCCCCCTAAAAGAATAAGATATCCTTGTTTGTGCTATAACAGTAACTCATTGAAATTGGCCTTCAGTTGCTGGCAACTGAATATTATATTACTCTCAGTTAATATCCTCACACATTTTAAGGCCAGTGATATGGAAAGGCTTACACACTGCATGTCTTACATTACAGTTCAGATAAGTGATGAATTATCAAGAAACGCAGAAATGTTAAGTCAGAGCTGTATATTTGCAAGCATAATCATAACAGGTTCTGTGATCACTAAGTGCACTACATCCAAATATAATAATTAAATGTACAAATAGCTGATGGTTCGATAGCAGTGTACATTCTGTTGTAGTTGGTTGTCTGAAGAATGACTTCAGTTGTTTACTGCAAAGCTATTTGTGTGGCAAAGAAGAATAAGGCATCCATCCTGTTTTCTGAAGCTGCATTGGTGTCAGAGTTCCAATCCCAAACTATATGTCAAGTGTACTATAATTTTCTACTGTGTATGCCATACATTGTTTTTCCTCATTTTGCATATGTCTCATTTTGTTTTTCTTTTCTTATTTTTTTTTTTGTTTTTGTTTTTAATTCCACTATTTGTGTGATGCTCTGTGTAGTGCAAGCAATGAAACCAGATAACAAATACGTTTCAGGTTTGGCTGTGCTTATCTGATTTGCACAAAGTGCGGCATTGCAGAAATAGGAAAAAATGGACCACCTAGGAAGCAGACAGGCAAAAAATAGAAACTGGATACATTCAATAAATGGTCTTGGCCATTGTGGAAACCTGGCCTGAAGTAAAGATGGTACTGGGTTCTAGTACACAATGTGCAAACTTTGTTTTACTGCTGTGACATTGCAGTTTACAGCAATGAACTGCAACATAGACAACTATTTCTGCAACCTTCTTGTGGCAAGAGGTGTAAGTGTAGGACTAACATACACATGGTCCTGGATTCAAATACAGCATATTCCATACACCATTACTTTTATCTATTTAGTAATCTATGTATTATCACATGCTTGATCAAATGTATGATTGTGGGTATACTGTGTACTATAGTCCTGTAAATGTATTCATGCTATCTGGACCGGCATGGCCTTAACTTTTGCCAACAATACGTACAATGCTACCTGTACATGCAATAACCCTAAAATTGAATTGCTTCCCACTGTTGCACTGCTTACCATCACACAAACCCAGTGCTGATAACCAGCAGGTATACATTAGATATTCAATACTAACTGTCAGACATTAGCAATGCAGCTCGCATTTGCACACTGCTTACCTATGTGCAGACAGGTGCATCTCACATGTGTGTATGCTTTGTTAACCATCATGCATACCCACTGCTCGCTGTGCTATGCAAATGTATAAAATGATGCTTTATTATTGGTGTTTATTGTCGATTTACTTTGTATGGCATAAAACTGCATGTGTCAACATTGCAAATTAAGGGCCTGATCTAACTATAAATCATATATTTACAATACATCCATGTGTTGCCCCCCCCCCAACCAAGCACTAGAACCCTGGGGTCTCAGTATTTTTCAACACATATATCAACCACACTACAAAGTGTAATATATAATGTTGTGTATTCCTCATGGACAGGGCCAGTTGGTGGTGCTCACAACCTTACTCTGCTAAACTCAAACATCCAACTATGCTCAATAAGGGTACTTGTGTTGTGACATAGGCTTCTAAACAGCCTAGTGCTATTAGGCTAGTAGTCTCATATGATGCTATGAAACTATATGCCTATGCAGGCCTCCCAAGTCATTGTTTCTCACATAGCCTGTTGATGTCATCTACTATAAGTTCACCTACACTCTTGCAGAAATCAGACTTGTGCCATGGTGTTTGCATTAAGTACTGTGTTCTGTAGTCTGTGCAGTTATATAGGTAGGGATTCTACTCTCACTGCGGTTGACTGTGTGTGTGTCTAGTCAAAAGAGTAGACATGATATCTTACAGTTACTACTCCAATGGCATGGATTGCCAGTATTTTGATGCTTGCACAAGTCTACACATCCATTTCATGCAGCCCTCCTAACCTGTTTTCTCCCACATAGCCTGCTATCATCTACTATAAGTTCGCCTGCACTCCTGTATAAATCATCTTGTGCCATGACACTTATGTTAAGCACTGTGTTCTGTAGTCTGTACACTTAGATAGGTGCTGTTATGTTCTCACTTCAGTTGACTATGTTTGTGTAGTTGGTAGATTAGACCTAGTATCCTAGACTTAATTCTCCAGTGGTATGGATTGCCAATATTTTGATATTTGCACAAGCCTACACATCCATTTCATACAGACTCTTCCATGTTGTCTCCCAAATGGCCTGCTGATGTCATCTACTATAATTCTATAACTCAGACTTGTGCCATGGTGCGTGCATTAAGTACTGTGTTCTGTAGTCTGTGTACCTAGATAGGTAGGGGTTTTATTCTCACTGCAGTCTCTGTGTGTGTCTGTGAGCTGTTGCTTGACATTGCAGAGAGCATTTTACACCAGCATGTGGAACACTTATACTGTCTTTGACAGACAATGCTGATGTCATCAGCTATAAAGTGTTGCCTGACACACTCCAAGTCAGAGCTGAGCTGTGATGCTTGCATAAAGTACTGTGTTCTCTAGTCTGTGTACTCAGATATGTAGGGGTTCCATTCTTGCTAGACTCAACTGTGTGTGTGTGTGTGTGTGTGTGTGTGTGTGTGTGTGTGTGTGTGTGTGTGTGTGTGTGTGTGTGTGTGTGTGTGTGTGTCTGTCTGTCAGCTGTTGCTTGACATTACTGAGAACACGTTATATCAGCATGTGGGACATGTATTCTGGCCTCAACAGACTCTGCTGATCTCATCAGCTATATGATAGTTTTGGATATGCAGTAATCCCACCAGGGCATGGTGAGACAGTAGGCTGGAGGCCAG
Source organism: Protopterus annectens (assembly GCF_019279795.1). NCBI lineage: Eukaryota > Metazoa > Chordata > Ceratodontiformes > Protopteridae > Protopterus > Protopterus annectens. The sequence continues at coordinate 813,564,783 of NC_056730.1, forward strand.
GCAGACCTGACCTCATCCTATACCAGATAGATTACAGTGACATGGCTTTTAATCTATCCACATACATTATGGTATGGTTTATATCCTCTGTGTTATGTTAATGAGAAAGGTCTGTGGTCTCTCCAGAGACACTTTCTAGATATAAGCTGACACACCCAGTGGAGGTAAGGCAGCCTGCAGTGCTGTTATAATTTCCTCCTCCCAAACAGTAATCACTCACAGCTGCAATCCATTAATATCCTACACCATATAAAAACGCAATCCTGTAGCTAGGAAAACTGATGTTGAGGAGAGTTCTATATGTCTGAAACAGCAAGAAAGCATTTTCTTCAGGATATCTGTACAGATGAGTACTGAATCTCAGAAGGTATGGCTCTATTTTGTCACCTACATACTGCATATGCTGGAATGTATTTAACAATAATTTGAAGCACAGGCTTTTACTCTGTTATCTGTATGTATTACTTAGAAGTGAACTGATGGCATGGCAGTATTTGTCAAGACATTTCAGAGGAAAACATGATTGGCAAGACATGAAAATACATGAAAAGGAATGCTGTGTAATAAATATGTACAAATGTTTCCGGGACAGGTCCTTTGTCAGCATTTATATCATTTCAAAGATGTTTTGTGAGCCAAAATTGTCATTTGCCTGTTCTTTTATGGGGTGGGGGCTAAGATGAGTTACTCTTATGGCACTAACAAGGATATGTTGCTCTTGTTACTCTCCTTGTTTTATATCTTACCTGTTATTAGTATTTCACATCTCTAGACTGTTTAATGTTTTTCCAGTGTGTAACACTGACTGGCTACCTTTTATGGTGTACCTGTAAACACTTATTTTCTAGTTATGTGATACTTGTGTTTATTATACGTCTGTTTTCTTTCAGGGCACCTACAATAATGCCAGTGAGATGGATAAATTCATATCAATGACCCTCTATGGATGGTGAAAACCAAGCAATCATCACCAGATTTTGGAAACATGGTTCCTTTCTCCTTAAAAGAGGAAGGTGAGATATGGGCTGTAGGCTGCTAATATGGCAGCAAATTGTTGCTACTGTCAATGCTGTGGGTGGCCACAGAAGAACATATGAACAGGTGCACCACAGGGCCACTGACATGATAACCTCTGCAAGAAGGGGAAAAGCTACAATAGACCATGACCTACTGGTTACAGGGGGAGGTTCTGCTAAGGAACCACCACTGACCCCCAGTGAACAGCTCCTAGCCAACATAAGGGATACAGAAAGCTCCCAGGAGACTGTAGTCCAACACATGCTGGATGTGGAAGCCAGCATTTTGGACATACCCGTCACAGCCCAGGATGAGCTTCCAGATAGGCCTTGTTATCTGAATAGTTAAATACCATTGCACTGTTGTATATTTAAAGAATTTAAATGAATACATTAATTCTGTGTCACATGTGTTTATTTGGTTGGGGGATTGAAAATTGCTACAGCTATAAGCTTAGCTTGGAGTTGTCAGCCACATTCTTATTTAAATGTTTGTTTACTGCAGCTATAATGCTAATTGTGATGTTATTGCCGTTACATCTTGCTTAACTTATATCATGACCATCAGGCCTCCAGGAAAGCTTGCCTTCTTCAGTTGATGAGCCAAATATTTTTCCATCAGTACTGTTGATCACTTTAAACAATTATTGTAGTGTGTGATTTTGATCTCAGTCATGTTGTGTGTATTGCTGGACTATCTGTAATAGTGTCAGCAGTGTTAATTTATTAGCATATATTGTACTATAGTAGTGACAGTATTAGTGTATTACTGAGTTTCTTGTTTTTTTATCACAGGTGATTCTGACAGTGGAACTGTGGGCTCTGTGCCACCTGATGTCAGTGCACCAGCAGACACTGATGATGGTGGTGGCCAATCTGAGGTACAGTTGGTGAGTGCAGAGGTTGATTCTGACCCAGAGGTTGACATACAGCCATCCTCTGCATTTACACTGGACACAGCCAGTATGCCTAGGCCTAACCAGTCCACTGAATCCACAGATATTGGATAGGTGGAGAGCGAGGACATTGATCAGGGAAGTGTGGCTTCAGTGCCTGTAGACTCTGGCCATAGCCAAAGTGTGGGTGAGGTGTCATGCAGGAGGATTGATAGGGGTTCTTGGAGGGGGGCCTACTGTCCCTCCTCTACCTGGTGCAGGGGTCACTTCCCATGCCACTCAGTGTATGTTTAAAGCCATCATGGAGGCATGGCTACATTCCCAAAGGTGCTCTAGACAGATGCACAGGGTTCAGATGTGGCACAGTCTGACATGCATGACTGCCTCTACCATGTTGCTGATTCACTGGATCAGATGAATGACCCACTGGAATGAGGGTTATCTGTGATGGAACAATGGGTGTCTGTCATGGAACAAGCAGTGTCTGTGATGGAACATTTGCTGGGAATGGGATGGTATTCTCATGGGTGTAGGTCAGCCACATCATCTGCTGTCAGCCAACTTGGCCATGCCCAATCCCACTCACATAGTGGCAGTTCTTCCACTGCTCCATCAGTGAGTGTGTTGTCCACACACATAACCATTGCAGACCACGGGGTCATAGTCCTGGGCATTCCCATGAAGGGAGCTCATCCAGCAGACAGCAGTCACATTCAGGTAACAGCACTGCATCTGAGCATGGTCCTGGATGTCAACATGTCAGTGCAATTCCTGGGAGAGACAGTTCTCATGGTCAGGGATGACAACAATTAACTGCCCCCTCTACCATGCATGGCCCATACCTGTCTAACACACCAAGATGCAGAGCTAGCACTCAGCTTGGCTGAGTCCATTCACACACTCACACTCCAATTTCACCTGGAGGACCCCTACAAATATATACACAACAGTTACTCATTTTGTCTCACTGCTCATTTGTTTTGTCCAAATGTCTGCCTTCTTCTCCTTCTTACTCACACACAGTGAGCAAATGTTTGTGTTAGCCTAGGCTTCCTACATCCTGTCCAACTGATGATAACTGTGTCATATCCCTGTGTTCTACTTTTCGGATTGTGGGATACAAAATCTGTCTGATGCTCAGGGTGCATAGCTAACTTACTGCTTAGCATGTCTGCATTTGTGGTGTTTAACTACTCATTTTAAGTTTACATTATATTGGGCTTGGAAAATTCAAAAGTTGATAGCATCAAAATGTCACAACTTTATAATGAATGTTTTTATGAGGGTTGTAAAGTAAGAAACAGCAATGTGTATAATTACTTTCTAACATGTCTCTTACAGGATCTTCCAGTCCAAACGTATGGTGCACATCACAGGTCATGCCATGATATTCAGATCTTAGGACTACATGACAGCACAGAAGTTTATTTTCCCTTTCTTTAGTTTTCTTCACTTAAATTTCTTTTTTTTGCCACTGTTTGCTCACTGCGCCACATAGCTCAAACACTGGAACCAGAGAACCCGAACCACCCAGACAGACAAAATAGAAAATATACTGTGTACTATATTCCTGTGAGTATTCATGGTATGTGGACTGATGTGGCCTTCACTTTTGCCTAAAACCCATACAAAATTGTCTGTACATCCGATAAACCTGAAATTGCATTGCTTTCCAATTACCCACTCCTGAGCATTGTGTTTGTGCGGTGGTAAGCATTGCACATTTTCAAAAAACACTGTGTGCACTTCCAGTAAGCTCAATAACTGCAATTGGTGGGAAACCATCAATCTACATTGGTCTTGATCTGTGGTAGATATGGCAGGTGTTCATGGAGTGGAAGTGAGATTCTGTGCTCAAAGATGGGGTGTACAGAAATCCAAAGTGTTTGTTAGACTCCTAGTGAAAGAATATGGGCCCAGGCTATTGCAGAGGAACTATTCCAGTGGGTGCAAACAGAGTACAAGTCAGAGGCATGGGATAGTCTTACCCAGGCTGTGACCAGTGCCACTAGTATTCTCCGCACTAGTGTGCAACAATGACCTCCAGAGGAGGAAGAGGGATACCCTCAAATGTTAGATTGAGGAATGCAGGACCGGGGACACCCCACAGATGTGTAAGTATGAATTAGAGAGAATACTTGTAAGAGTTAAAAGCTGAATATAGTCAGGAGTGGTATTCATAATAGTATTCTGTTCTGTTTTTTCTGGGTTCCTATTAGAATGATGAAAACGCATTTTGTCGAATGCATTTTTGTCGACACATAAAGAGCAAACAGGCAAAACAGCAAAGTGGCTGTTCAGTGAATTCTTTCCCTGGGAAAGAAGTCACTTGACAGCTTCGTTGCTTTGCCGTGTTCTGCACTGTAGTGTGGTCCCTTGTCCGGTATAGCTCCCGAGCGTGAATGTGCAACAGTTACTGACTTTAGGGTTAGGGTGTGGGTTAAGGTAAGTGCATATGTATGAAAGTGTTTACTGTTTTTTTTGTGTTAGATGTATGGTTGAGTTATGTGTGTATGTGTTTTCAGCTGTTTACTTTTGTTTTGGGGGGTAGAATTAGGGTTAAGGTAAGTATGTATGTGTTTGGAACTGTTTACGTAAATGTGCAAGAGTAACTGACCTTAGGGTTGGGGTGCGGGTTAAGGTAAGTGCATATGTTTTAAAATGTTTACCTTTTTTTCCCAGTTAAATGTATGGTTGGGTTAAGTGCATATGTGTATTCAGTTGTTTACTGTTTTTTGGGGAGGGGTACAATTAAGGTTAGGGTACGTGTGTATGTGTTTGGAAGTGTTTAATGTTTTTTTTTTTTTTTTTTTTTTTTTTTGGTTGGAACAGCGATTTCTTTCCCTAGGAAATAAATCGCTGTTCTGTGGTTTTGACATTTTCAGCTTTCACTGAAAATGTGTCGATGAAACATCGTTCGCTGTTTCAGCATTTGATGTTTCAATATAGGCCAGTTTTTTCCACAGCGGTCACAATGAGAGACGTGAATGAGAGAGCCCATGCCACTGAATTGGCCTGGATGAGAGAAGCATGTGGTATGTATGCAGCAGAACAGTACTGTTACTGCAGCATTAAAAATTTAAGATAGTTTTTTTGGGCATCTTATACAGTTGTTTCAAAATGAACATGCATATCTCAACTGTAAAAGCAAGTATGCGTGCATTATTGTGTAACACAAACCAATGGTTTAATATTCTAATATCAAAGTGAGCAGGCATCTCAACTGTGAAAGCAAACTATGCGTGCATTAGTCTGTGGGCCAAACCAGCGATACAGAATTAGACAAGTAGCCAGAGGTTATGCATTCACATACCACACTTCCCAGCTATACAATACTGTTAATTTGTCATCAATATTTTAAGGTAAATTCAAACATCTATACCAGTGGCACAAATGTCCTGCTGTAAACTGTAATCTGTATAACTGGAATACATATATATGCAATATATGCACACATCAAGGATTGCTTGCTGCAGTCTGTAGTATAGTGTGCATCTGTTATGAGCTGGGTAGTCTTAAAAGTAAAAATGTTATTTGTTAGGAGTCGGTAGTCTTAAAAGTAAAGTTAAAATAGAGTCAAATAATTGTATCACTGCATTGGTTGTCACATATGAAGTTACTAATGTTATCTTTTTTTTTCCTCTCACCCCAACCCTGATCTTCTCTCTGTTTTTTCTCCACAGCAGAGCAGGGTAGACCTAGCCCATGGGATCCACAGCACTGGCTACAGCACCATGGCCCAGCTTGCATGGAACACAGTCTGTTAGCACCTCCCTCTGCTGCCCCTGCACTACCTGGCCCCACAGGTAGTTCTGTCCTGCAGGATAGGCCAGTGATTCCTTCTGGGAACAGTGACAGAGGTGGCGATTTTATCACCCATGACAAACTGCAAGGGTTGGTGCATAGGATTGTGCACCACACTGTTGGCGCACGCCTATGCCAAATGGAGATGCTATTCTCCATCATTGTACTTAATAACACAAGAAGAAGACACAGACATCAGACACAGTAGTCATTGGTGCAATAAAGTGACAGTGATGACATACCAGTGGGTGAGGACTTGATTCTCACTGTCACCCAGCTTGATGACCATGGGTTCTCTATGTCCCCACCCTCACCCCAACCATGGTGTTCACCAACCTCTTGTGACCTTCTCTGTCCCTTTGTCTTGCCTTGTATGTCCTGTATGTCTGTGATTGCTTCCTCACCTACCCAACCTACCTGACTCAGGCATACCTATGTCCCTTCCCCAGCATTCCTCCTTCTCTCAAAAAAAAAAGTGGGCACCTGTCCAAACAAAAAAAAATTGTCCCATACATAGCTCTCCATTTTCAACACGTGTCTTACTGACACACTTGATTTGATCCAATTGGCTATACAACATGATTGTGTTGTGATCATCCCATCTCCAGAAGTGACAGTCAAACGTCAGCTATTATTCAGCACTATGATAATTTTTTTTACTGTTAAAGAAATGGATAGCTATGGTCCTCTCCTACCTTCCTCCTGCACATTCCTGCCCTCCTTTCACTTAATTTTTCTCCCTGTTTGCTCCTCATGTCATCACTGCCCTATCGTCCCCATTTCTTTTCTTTAAAGCATTATTGCAGGATGCTGCCCATTGCATACCAATATGCAGCAACGGTTATGCCAAAAGCAGTTAAAAGTGTTAGATAAAGCTGTATTTGTAATAAAGCATAGATATATATATTTCCATAGAGCATTGACAAGTGGGATTGCACATAGGTAAGCAATGCTCAAACTCAAGCCGCATTGCTAAAGTCTAACAGGCTAACAACAGGAAAAACAATGCTCCTGCTTAAGAGTGAACCTGCAAGCTACCCTAAAACTTATAGACCAATAACTTGCTTTCCGACGATGTATAAACTATACATGGAAACTGATGCCAACAGAGTTTATAATAATTTAGAAGAAAACTCAATTATGGCGGTAGAACAAAAGGGCAATAAAAGAAAGTCATATGGAACAAATGATCATTTGTTGTTAAATAAAGTCATAGTGGAGAACAATAAAAAGGAGAAGACATTTAGTATGGCATGGATTGACTATAAAAAATTATTTCATAGTATCCCACATTCATGGATAAAAGAGTGCTTAAAAATGTATAAGATAGACCCCACACTGATCAACTACATTACAGTGACCATGAAACAGTGGCAGACCACTTTGCAATTAAGCCATGATAAAGGACAAATTGTTATCCTAGAGTTAAAAATTCAAAGGGGGATATTCCAAGGTGACTGTCACCATTACTGTTCTGCCTTGCCCTTAATTCATTAAACTGTTTACTCAACAGCTTAGGCCATGGCTATAATCTGGCTCCTAGAAAAAAACAAAGTGTAAAGACTTCTCACCTTCTCTTTGTCGAAGATTTAAAAGTGTATAGCTCATCAGATGAGGAACTGAAAGCACAACTGCGAGTTGTCAAAACTTTTTCAGATGATATAAGAATGTCATTTGGTCTGATAAAGTGCAAAGGCAACCTTTAAAGCAGGAAAACTGCAACACCAGGAAAACATCAGTTTGAGACAAGAATGTGATATAAAAGAACTTGAGCAAGAAGGAGTGTATAAATATTTGGGAATTGATTAAGGATCAACAATAAAATATGAACAAATCCAAATAAAACTTAGTAAGGAATACTTCAGAAGACTTAAATTAATCCTGAAAACAGCACTGACATCTAGGAACAAAATCCAGGCTATAACCCAATTTGCTCTTCCTGTCCTAACTTGCAGTTTGGGAGTGACTTGACTGTACCCAAAATGTGTTGGATAGATTAGATAGGAAAACAAGAAGGATGTGTCATGCTCACCAAATGATTTATAAAAATCAGTGCATACCAAGATTATATATTCCCCGTTTTGATGGAGGGATGGGCCACCTTAAAATTGATTACATGTACAGATCTGTAATTGTGGGACTTCACACATATCTGCTGACCTCACAAGACCCAAACGTAGTGAAAGTTTTGAAACATGAGGAGAATAAATCTAAGATGACTTATTTGCTTAACCTAGCAGAAGCATATTGGCATCAAGCAGGAATGGAAATCAAATCAGAAGTAGATAAAAATCAGGTAGCGACAACATGTGCCAAAAAACAAAAGAAGGAATATAAGGTGAAGGATCAGATGAGAAGGCAAGAAATGTGGAAAAAGCATAAATATACTTTCAAGTATAGAAAACATGAAGAACCTCATGTTGATCAGAAATGAACACAGGAATGGTTAAGGAGAGGCAAATTCACACCATGAGATGAAAGGTTACTATTGGCAGCCCAAGATAGTGGCTGCATACATGTTGGTTTAAGTCCATTGACCATGTGGGAGAAACAGACAAATGTAGGATTTGTAAAACTGAACTGGAAACAGTTGCACACTTCGTTGCTGGTTGCGACATACTAATGGGAGCAGGACTGTATACTGAAAGGCATAATAATGTGACAAGACTGTTGCACTGGGGATTGTGCAAATATGGAACTGAAGTGGCTAAAAAACACTGGAAACATGAGCCACAAAGCATCATAGAAAATGAAGAAGTCTACATCACTTAGGATCACCCATTACCAACCGTACAAAAGATAGATGCTAGAAAACAGATATAGTGATCCAAGAAAAGAAGACAAAAGTAGCATTGATCATTGAAATTGCCACACCCAGTGACTACAGTGTTTTGCGTACAGAGAGACATAAAGTCATAAAATATCAGGATCTGCAGGCAGAAACAAGAGCAATGTGGAAGAAAGATACCCAGACCAATAGTAGTAGGAGTAACGGGTCTTATAAAAAATAATTTACAGTCATATTTAGACTTGTTACTAATACATGTAACTCCATATGAACTGCAGAAGGAGTCATTACTGGGCACATTGCAAGTGCTGCGAAGATCATTACTGGCTGACATCAAAGACTGAAACAATACTAATTTCATGAACATTAATCATACTTCTGACTTAGGAATGGGGTCTATTCCCGTCATGGTTTTGGAAACCCAAAAGACTTGGAGAAATTAAAAAAAGATTGTAATGAGTCTCTAAAATATACCTGCTAATTAACTAAGTCTGTGGCAGCAGGTGTTCATGCATTGTTGTTGGAGGCAGATAGTACTGGGTTTGAATACAGGTGTAGGTTGTTCTTTTACAAGTCCCTATGATACTTTTAAATACATTTACATATATTGCTGCTGTTCACCGTTACTTCACTTTGGTGTGCGATGCACACCATTGTGCAATAATGCTCTATAAAAAAGAAAAGGGGAAGACACGACAGTGGTGATATGTGGAGTAAGCACGGGGGGAGTACAAGGGAAATCCTCACTAAAGTGTGAAGATACAACTATTTGTATAAAATACATGTGCTACTTAACTGACTTTGTGATACCAGCTATTAATGCTTTGATCCATTCTTTTATGGGGCCAGATGGTACTGGGTTCAAATCCAGGTGTATTTATTTGCTATTCTTTCTGACTCCCTACTAAAATGACAGCAGTCAAAATGCTGAAAAACTGAAAAAAAAAAAAAAAGGCTGAAAACCAGAGAAGAATGAGTCCTGAAAATCACTCTTCTCCTTAAAACTTCCTTTTATAGGTGGGAAGCCGAAAGACAACAACAACAACAAGTCCCCTCTGCATCCCCCCTCCCCCCATGTTGAGGACAGGTAGAGCAACCCCCCCTTGCAACCCCCCACCCCTCAAACTTATATATACCAACTCCAAGATCACCATACCTTGAAAGAAAATGAAATAGTCTAAGAAATGGCATTTTGGACTTAGTATATGTAAACCCAGTCTTTCAGCCATTCAGTCTCTGTATGTTAAGATACTGCGGTGGTGGTGCTGCGGTACTGTTGTCGCCTCACAGGAAGACATTGTCCTGTTCGATTCTCAGCTAAAGCGTCTTCTGTGTGGAGACATGCGTGAATGGGTGTACCTTCATTGAAGGTTGTGTGTCAGGGCTGGCAACTTGGTACGTAAAAATCTACTGCCAATCATTAGCGGACCGGAGTTCCACTGTGGTGACCCCTAACCGGGAAAAGCCAAAAGATACAACAAGAAGTCTCTGTATGTTAAGACTTGCTCTAGAGGGTCCTGACCTTTCCACTGGTTATCAGTCTTCCCACTGCTGTCAACAGATTAGGCTCCAAATGTCCCTTTAACCTTTCAAGCTTTTGTTTTAAAGCTTCACTGGATGAACCGTGTTTCAAGGTATTTCATATGGAAAAGAACCCATAAAGCTGAGTGTGATGCCTGTGCACTAGCCCAGTAATCAAGGAGCCTCAGTTCTCACCACTAGCACCAGTGAGGGGCGTGCACATTGGGAAAGATAACAAGTACACATAGTAAAGTGCAATTTCCCTTAAGAGCACACGGAGATCACAGTCAGTCTTAAGCTGATTTCTCCCTTTCCCTTCAGATCCCCAGTAAGACTTCCCACTGGCACAGCTATAGGGTTCAGATCTCAGCCAAGTAGTCAAGCCAAAACCTCCAATATCCCCTCTGTCCAACCCTCATCTGTCCAATCATAACATATAGTTCTCTTTACATTTGTAAACCAAGCCTGTGTATTATATTAATATTTACAAATGACACATAATTATCTGCAAAATTCTATCTAGCTAGGCTGGCAGCCTTCACACTGAGTAACATTTTAAAAACTTATCTTTGGAAATGTTGTTTACCACAAAAAATTGTTCAAGTCTTTCAATATGTGCAGAGCACAACTGCATAGCTGGTTTAAATGTGTGAGTTCTCATAACACAACAACTACTTCAGTCAACCTCATTATCACATTTTGTCTTGATGTACTTTTTTCAGAATACCTGTGGCAGTGCTAGTCACCTGGCAGTGCAAACCCTGGCTCTAGAAGATTGTCACTATGACACTCCGACCCATGTGTAAAAATGGGAAAAAGGGGTTGTGGATAGATGACACCCTGACCCATATGCAAAAATGGGAAAAAGGGGTTGTAGATAGATGACACCCTGGCCCATGTGCAAAAACGGGAGAAAGGGGTTGTAGATAGATGACACCCTGGCCCATGTGCAAAAATGGGAGAAAGGGGTTGTAGATAGATGACACCCTGGCCCATGTGCAAAAATGGGAAAAAGGGGTTGTAGATAGATGACACCCTGACCCATGTGCAAAATTGGGAAAAGTGGTTGTGGATGAATGGATGGTACTATATTCAGAATACATCAAGAGAACATGTATACTCTTTAAATGCACTTTCCTGTCTGATGGCTGGGCTCATGCATAGCTTCAATATATATTACAGCCTAACTTATTATGGATGTTTAGTATTATCATAATACTAAATGCTTCAATACACCAAAGCTGATGACATTTTCCAAATACAGCAGTTTAAGATCTTACACTGCATGTACTGGTTCATCAACTTCATGTACATGCTAAATTTTTATGTAAGAACTTCCAGTACAAAGATATCCAGTAGATATTGCCATTTTCTGAAACATAAGCACTTTAGTCACTAATTCTGAGCAAAACATTTCCTAAATCTACTTCCCTTTCTGAATTTATAACACAGTGAAAGAAAAGGAAAACACGAGTTTTGCTAAGACCCAAGAATTTCCTTTTACCGTACAGTATTGTAAACTGAAAGCCAGTTATAAATGAATAGGTAATCCAGGGATTGCAGCAATTTGCCCTTGCATAAAACAGTATTTTTAGTGGTTCTCATTCTGTGATCCAGTGGTTCAAACTGTGTGAATTCAAATCATTGCATTTTATCATATATCTGATACCTCCAAGGATAGTAAGCCTTCGCATAAAAGAAAAGTACTGTTCTCATAAAATGCCAGGGCATCTTAACAATATAGCCCATCTTCATTCACTATTATTCCCCCTGTCAGTGAGAAATATGTGAAGCAAAGCAAACAAAAAAATTATTCCATTACAACAAACTTTAGAGTATATAAATAGTCCGGGTAAAGTCCATATGAGGTAAAATTGACACATGATATAGTACAACACGTGCAACTCAGTGGCTACTGAATCTGATTGCTTATCTTCTGCTTTGTTGTTTTTGTAGGAAAAGAAAGAAGCCCAGCAGTCAGTAAAGTTCCAAACTACATACCAGAAATATATCTAGAGTAAAACAAATAAATGTAGCTGGAATGCCACAGTCATAAAAGGCATAAATGTTTAACAAAAAAGATATGCGCTTTCGCGTTTCCCAACAAATGCTTCATCAGATCTAAAAACAATGGGCAGGATTCACGAAGCCTCCGTGTAAGAGATACATCGCTTACACGGAGGCTGCAGTTAAACAGTGTGACGTCAGCATGTCATGCATATGCATGAGGGCATGCTGAATCACACCGAAGGCTAACACGGTCCATGGAAGACAGTAGGGGCGTGTCCGTAGGCCGAGCCCTGCAAGCGGACACGCCCCCAGAAGAGTAAAATTGCCCAAAGTAAACACCCACGACAGAGGCCATGGAAATGTGAATAAACACAACACAACACATGCCCCCACAGACTATGAACATAAAATATATAAATGAACATGTTATATATTTTTTTTTAAATCGTAAAGATGTTTGCCCGTGAGTGCGCTCATTTGCACGGGCGTGTCCGTAGCTTAGCCACAGTTAGCAGTCAGTGGAAAAGGATATAAGAACTAAATATGCAAAGTAAGCCAAGAAGCAATAGCATAGCAGTAGAGACGTCGGCTGAAGAGCAGGCATTCATGGTTCGAGCCCCCACAACATCAATTTTTATTTTTAGTAAAATAAGCACGAAACAAGTCCCTGACAAACATGTACACATATAAAATCATAGTTTATGTAAAATGTAATGAAATAGTCCATTTATTCTGAAGAAATGTGAGATAACAAAACAATAAAAAATGTGAGATGTGCCTATAGCTGAGCTACAGTTTAACAAGGTGAGTGCATCTGCCCGTAGGTGAGCAGTGGTTTAACAGGTGTAAAATGAGTGCCCGTAGGTGAGCAGTGGTTTAACACACTGAAACTGTGTGCCCCTAGCTGAGCTTAATATGCGTGCTAACAGCCAAATGAAGCGTAAACCAGCGTACCCCATTTGCGCGAAGCTGCGCACCGCGACAACAAGCTAACCGACGGGCAACGTTGAGCAAGCCGTATCAAAACTGCCTTTACACAGACACATCCCTCAGCCTGTCTAGACAGTCATAAAAAATAAAAAGCAGTGGCCAGGTTCGAACCGAGGATACTATGCACCATAGTCAAGGTACTGAACCACTAAGCCATGACAACAGTACCTATAAATGCAGTAATAGCAAATATATAGGAATGAATACAAAGTGGAGCATGACAAAGCAGGTTTTGTGAAGTTGATACAATTCCAAAATGGCCAATCACAGATATGTGCGTGAAAAATGGCATATATAAGCCCTATAGGCAGGAATACACAGCATAAACAATTGTGGAACTAACTTGCAGCCAGAATGTCAGGAGTAGGTGAGGGTAGTTGCTTTCGAGCACAGAGGTGGGGCGTTGAGGAGCCCAGATACATGGTCTGGCTCCTAGTCCACAATCATGAGGCCCAACTCATGCAGGGCCAGGTCCTGTGGGGAGCATATAGGGCTGAGGCGTGGGACCGGTTGGCTCATGATCTCACCAGTGCCACAGCGATTCCAAGGACTGGTGAGCAGGTTCGTCACCACCATGCGGACCTGAAGAGATGCAAACAGGACCAATTGAACCTTTGGATCCAGGAGGCCCGGCAAATGCCCAACGCCCCACTACTGAGTAAGTTACATTTAATTATGTATGTAAGAAATTAAACTAGCTGATATTATGGAGATGTGTATTCCAATATTACTTCATTTATATTACAGCTGCAGGTGTCCGTTCTGCGAACCGCAGAGCCTATGGCGATAGGCTGGTGCGGTTGTGCCACCAGGCAGGTCAGTAATCCTCTCCCAGTAACTGTAAAGAAATATAAAAGTATGACAGTTAGCAAAAGAGTGCAGTGTAGTCACTAAGTAATAGAATGTGCAAGTAACAGTGTAAGAGTGTTTTCAAGTATTGCTTGATTACAAAAGTGTGTTGCAGTCCGTAATCCAAACAGAAAAATGAAAATGTCTGAAATAAAGTCTGAAATAAAGATGCCCCACCTGTAATATAATTGTACACAACATGCAGCAGGCTGAAAAGTACAGCTGCAGAAGATGAGCAAATCACATGTGTGAAATATACCCCTGTTGAAATACTGAAACATGACAGAAGTGAGACTGCTGGAAAGGATTGTAATAACCACAGGTAAAACATGTCAATAAAGCCTAGAAGTAAGTACCATACCGAATAGTAAAATGAAAACAAGTGAGAGAGTGTGAGAAAGAGTTATGAATCCACCAATAAAGTAGTAATAGTAATAACCCCTGAATAAAGTATACTGCAGTCAGTACAGAATGAAATGAATGTGAGAAGCAAAACCAAACAGCAAAATCTGTTCAAAGTGTTGCTGCAGCTGGAATGTGTATCCCTAAATCTGGATATGTTGCTCACAGTCTGCAATATGCAGATAGTATGATTGTCTGACATACCAAACATCCACAGTTGTCTATAGCTATATAAAGCAAATGTAGCAGGATGATGTAGCTGAACAAAGCCAGATATGAATGTGTATGAAGAACAATAAAATGTATATTGATGTAGCAGTAACAGTCCTATCACCAAATTGAAGTAGTTATCATATAGGAAACTGTAGTGAGAACAGTAGTGTGTATATATGTGCAGCTATTAGAAATGTACAGCATATGTATTGGTATTCGAAGGTGTTAATATTTTTTCTTCACCCCACCCTATAACCACATATAACCCATTCCACGTGAAAATGGTATGTGCAATCACAATTAACACCCCTGGACATTTGTCCTGTTGGGTCATAAATATTTGCATGTCCGTTGATGCATCCGCCCTGTTCATACATCCAAACCTGATGGCCTGTTGCCATCAATCAACCCTGCATGTTGTTGGACTGTGTATTGCTGTTCAAATTATGCATGTGTTATGCTCGCTGTTCAATGGTGTGAATATCTGGGTGTTTGGTTAATGGGAATACTAATGCATGCTGTTACAACTAATTGCGAATGGTATTATATGTTACTAACCCAAACTGTCATGACATAATGCAAAACATAGGACGACAGGGAAGGCGGGTTCCAGCAGACCCACCTCTCCCACCTCAGCTGGTGAGTGCACCTGGCACTAGTGCCTAGTCTGGACCCTCCTCCGGTGGCCCTGTGCCACCTGCGGGTAGAAGTGCTGCAGGGGATGGGGCCCATCCCCCCTCTGCAAGTGTGGCCGGAGGAGAACCACCACTCACCCTCCGTAGCGTCCGGACTGTGGTGCGTAGGGAGATCCAGGACTCTGTTCTTGGGCCCCTACGCCAGCTTGAGGCACAGGTGGCACAACTTACGGGCATGCCTGTTGCCCGGCCTACACAGCCCCCAGCACAGTCCCGTCCTGGGCAGTGAAGGAACAGTGGCAACTGCCCATGGGTGGGGATATCAGTTCCACTGTTGCCATCTGTGGGCTCATGGGTTCTGGATATCCAAACATCCATCCCCGTCAATTGTGTAACCCCCCCACATGTGTCATACACCGCCCATGTATGCGTCTTGTTTGTCTTGTCTGTTGACCTACCCAACCTACCTCCCCAGCTATACTGACTTCCTTCACCTGACATACCACTCTCACCTGAAAAAAAAAAAAGGGGCACTCTGTACCCACAAAAAAATTATGCCCCGTACATAGCTGCCCATTCCGCACACATGTCTGCTGGACATGGAAACTATCAATTACAATTGGCTGTACAACCAGTATTATTGTTGTCCTGACACCTCTCTCAGGGGTGGAAGGTTTCAAATGTCATACCAAATTACATACATATGCACAGCTGTTGCTGATGAAGAAATGGGCAGCTATGGGCCTTACCTACATCACTCCTGCAAATCCCAAGCTTGTTTCCCTACTGTCTTACCCTCTTTGTGACCCCTTTTTCACCACTTTCCTGTCTCCCCATTTTCATTTCTTTCAAAGAAAATAGCACGGGTGTGCGCCAGAGTAAGCACTGTTAAGCGGTTGTAAGCGGGTGTGCGTGGAGCTGAATGCCAGTGTGCATGCGGGAGCTCCACGCAAACCAGCGCTAACCCAGTTACAACTGCTTAAAAGTGCCTTAGTCACTCTGATTGACAGGTCCTGTAGTCAGTTCAAAAGCAAAATAAAATCCCACTGTCAGTCCCGAACCCAAGACCTTGGAAACAGTAGTCAGCATGACCTACCACTAAGCCAAGACTCTTATACAAGAACATTGTGCTAAAATAAATATATCATGTAATAGTAGGAATGAATGTAAAGGGAATATAGGATGTGTAGTACACAAAGCATGTCATTTAGAATTACTGTCAAAACTAGTGGATTTCCATAATAGTAGTGTGTGAACAGAAACAGCCATGCTAGTTGGTAGCTAGTAGGTAATAATGTCAGTTAATGTAAATATATAAATGTATGTATATTTACATATATATATATATATATATATATATATATATATATATATATAGTTGTAGGTGTCAGTGTGCATACACACTTACTACAGGAAACAGGAGAGAGGAATGGAGAAATGTGAATCTAGAACACAGCCTGAATCATGAGAGAGATACTAACCTTTACACTCACAGAACAGTGTCCACAGCATACCAGCATGGTCCCCGCCCTTACAATCTGAAAGGGCAACGCCTATATCACATACCCTTTTATAGCACTGTCCTGAAATCACAGTGAGAACTGCAATCAGTACACAACTGGCTGCATGCAATTAGCAAATGCTGGCTTACAACTGGTGCAGAGGCCATCACATGGACTTATGCAGATACCTACAAAAGCATCCTGGACTCACACTCCACACATGCAATACGTTCATTGCACTGTCTGGAGGCAGACAGAGAGAGAGAGACAGACAGACAGACAGAGACAGAGAGAGAGAGAGAGAGAGAAAAAAAAAATAAACACAAACAACAACACACGGTACACACACTGAGTCTAAGCTGTCAGCAGTGACAGTAGCAAGCCATGCCAGCAGCAGCAGGAAGCAGTAGTAGTGGTAACGCAACCAGCTGTGACAAACACAGGTAATGTAAAGTAGCAGGTTAATAGTCTGCATATTGTGAACCCTCCATATGTGTCATAGGTCTGTATCTATAGGTATGTCCATGTGATATATTGTGTGCACGTAGTTCCACCAAAAGGGGATGACTATACATTACATGTCAGTCAGTGTTAGGCCATGATCCTGGCAGCAGTTTTCTGTTGCAGTGAGGCCTGTCTGTAGGATGTGTGTGTCAGCTGGTGTAACGACTATGGCGCTTAGTTAGCAGTCATCTGGGAACTTTGTCATCCACAACCCGCACATGTTCGCATTTACATCTGAGAAATAAATGCCAAACAAGAGTGGTCCTAGGACAGAGGCCTGTGGGATACCACATGTGACTGGCATTGAGTCTGACATGGCTCCTACAATATCGATATTATGGATTCTGTATGTCAACCAGTGTGCAACCCATCATGTGACATATGTAGTAACATGTAAGCTAATGAGCTGGTCTATGATGCCTGAGTGGAGTACTGTGTTGAAGGCCTTAGGCAAGTCCAGGTAGGCTGTATGGATTGCGTTGCCCTCATCAATGGCTGTAGTGACTGTTTTGAAAGGTCAACCAGGTTCAAAAGGCAGGATCAGCCCATCACAAAGGCAAACTGGCCGGGAACAAGTGTCTGCAGGTACCCAATATCGCTGTATAAGCGTCCCATACTGAATAATTCCATAGCTTAGCAGACCAGGCTGGTTAAGCTTATGGTGCGGTAGTTCCCAGGGTCAGTAGAGGTGCCTCCTTAGTGGAGTAGGACCACTGTTGCTGTATGCCAGTGTTCAGGTACATATCCTGTAGTACAGCCAAGGTTAAATATCAGTCTTATATGCGGTTGTATGTCCTCTTGGAGTTCACGTAGCACACATCCAGGGATACCATCAGGTCACATTGATGCTGTGTGTTCTGCTTTGCTGAGGGCGGCCCTCACCTGGACATGTGAGATGATAGGGAGGTTACATTCAGCTGTGATAAGTATGTCTACCTGTGGGGGAGAAGGAAGGGGGATACATGCACCGAACCTGTCTGCAAGAATGTTGCCAAAATCTGTGTGTTCAGTGAATGTTAAGTAGGTGTGTATTAACTCAGAGCATATCTGAGGCATTTGGTCCATATGTGTAACATAACTGAAGAAGGCCTTGTGGTTATCTATAGTGTTCGTGGCCATTTCCCTCCCAGAGTAGGCCGTGGATGTTGTTATGAGAGACCGTAGCTTATTACCAGTGCTGACCACAGATGCCTTCCCTTAATGTGAATCTGCTCTGTCCTGCAGTAGCCTCCTTCTATTGTTATACAATCTGCCTTTGGCTGGGGTCCACCGGACAGGATGCCTAACCTTTGTGCATAGGGTCTGGGTTAGAAATGTGTGTGCATGTTCCATGCAATCTTTGGGATGTCCGTGGGAAGCATTCGCAAAGGGGTCAGCAGTGTGGGTTGTGGCTTCCACTGGCCCAGTGGGCTGCATGGATACCATCTCAGTCCTAACAAGTGAATAACTGTCTAATCACATACATATCAAAGTAGTCTACTGTGCTGGTGGTGGTGGTGGGATATGTATATCCAGGCTGAGTAACTTGTGTCCAGATCACACTAGTGGATGCCGTTCCACATACAGTACCTTGGTATGAGCCCCCAGAGTGAGGTTGTGCATTGGACCTGTCGCAGAGTGCTGACCGATGGGGCATGCTACTATGTTGTATGGAATGTGGCAGGTATTGTTGCACAGGTGTTGGCTGAGCACTGATATTTGGCCGTGTACTTGTGTATCCACCAAGAGAGACACACATGCTACATATGGGAGTAGTAGTATATCACTACAGTTGAGTATCATGTATAGTATGTGTGCCATATATTGCTGACATAGTCTGCTGATATCCTGTTTGTGTTCTCTTCCAGGGAGATGGCGTGTCAGCGTAATCCCACCTACTCTGCAGCAGAAGATGAGGAGATACACCAGAGCCTGGTGCGGGATTATGACATACTGTTTTCCCGCACCAGCCTGAATTAGCAGGAGAGGGCTGCACTGTGGCAAGACCTTGTCCGTAGGGTAAATGACATTGGCACGCATAATAGGACATATGAGCAGGTACGACATCACTGCAGTGATTTAATCAGAAATGTCCGTCAGCGTGCGTCGGATATCCACAGGCAACAGGTTGCCACAGGAGGTGGGGTGGCCACACATCCCCCCCTCACCAAACTGGAGGGGCTACTCCTAAGTGTTGTGGCTCCAGCCCCGGAACAGCAACAGCAAGACACCTGCATCATGATGGAGGCTGGATCCACACAGCAGCACGACATGGAGCGTGCAGGTAATATGCCATATGTACACTTGACTGTTCTCTACACTGTTAGTTTATGCATGTGTAAGGTGTGTCCGTGGTATGTAGCTGTCAACATAGTATGTAATTGTGCAGGTGTGATATTGGCAATATCAGCAGCTGACGTGTGAAAGGCAACTGGTGTACTACTGCACTGTATCATATGCAGTATCAATGGCACAGTTGTGCCCACTGACATTAATCTCCTCATTTCTGCAGGTCCCTCCGGTGTTACAGCAAGGCAGGCCATCCATGCTGGTGAGTGTGTTTTAACAATACCTATAATAGTCCTGATAGTGCTAGTAATACTAGTGTAACTCAGTAGTGCTCTGTGTGTATACTGCGGGGTGTGCATGTGTGCATGTGTGCCTGTGTCCACGTGTGCATGTGTGCATGTGTGCATGTGTGCCTGTGTCCACGTGTGCCTGTGTCCACATGTGCATGTGTCCATGTGTGCATGTGTGCATGTGTACACGTGTCCACGTGTGCACGTGTGCATGTGTGCATGTGTGCATGTGTGCATGTGTGCCTGTGTCCATGTGTGCATGTGTGCATGTGTCCACGTGTGCATGTGTGCATGTGTGCATAAGTGCATCACTGGTAACATTGTGTGGACACTGTAAACTGTGTTTCCTGTCTTCCTCCCACAGGTTCTGGTGCTGCTCTGGTGTCCTGCAGCAGGGAACCTGAATCTAGTGCCACAGGTACTGGTAATGATGATATCTGTGTAATGGCACCGGAAGGTGTGTCAGGGTCTGCCATTGGTCAGCCAATTGACAGTACACAGCTGTCAACCCCATCATTGCGCACAGTCATCCTGCCAGTACATCCTATGTCACCATTATCCCTAGGTGATGGACAGGATACAGTGGGCATTGACCAGGGTAATGTGGTATCTGTGGCACATGCTTCCCCACACAGCAGCCATGGGCAGGGTCCTGCGATGGTACCACACAGACAGTTGTCCATGGGTTCTCGTGGGAGCATCCGTGGGCGTACTGCCTCTGGCAGACATGCCCAAAGAGGTCTGTCAACCTCAGCTATGTTTTGGGCTGTCATGCAGGGCACAGTCGCGTATGGAAAGGTACACCAGACAGGGTCTGAGGGAGCTGAGAGCATGTCGCACAGCCATGACTGACAGTATGCGTGACATCGAGGATGCTATCCGTAATTTCACCGATGTCATAGACAGACGTTGTGGGGACATATTACAGCAGTTCCACAACCACATGTCCATGAGCCAGGGCAATGGTGGGCGGATGCGGCATCGACGTGGCCGTATGACAGCAACAGCAGTAGCTGGCAGTCGGCGCGGACGACCACAGGCCCGCGCATGCCCCCATAGTGCCAGCAGCAGCCCCAGCAATGCTGGGTCTGTGCTGTCATCGGAACGCCCCAGGAGACCACGTGCACGTGGCTCTGGACAGTCCCAACAGGGACCTGTGTCCAGTCAACATACTCCCGCTTCTAATGACAGTACCCAGTCTGGCTTAGTACCGGATACGGTCCATAGCACTCCTGCCAGGCACAGGTACCGTGTCCGTGCCCACAGACACTGATCTGTATGATCTGCCAGGTGCAGTCTGTGGCTGTCCACAACCCCCTGTATATGGCAGCCATGAGGTGGAACTGTGTGCGTGCATACACACATGCAAAATGTTAACACCTAGGGCTACCACATACACACACACACTGCACCAACAGTGCCCCACCCTGTACTGCTGTCCCTCACCAACACACATACACACACATGTCAATTGGTGGTATCAGTGGCAGACTCAGGCATACCTAATTCACAACCTGTGCATATGATGAAACTGTGCCACCTCCTGCAATCTCCAACATCAGTGCAGGAACAGGTAAACATGTTGCTGATGCACAGGGTGACTACATAGAAGTGTATTAGTAGTATCATGTTGGTAACAGTACAGTGTGCTGATATGACTGTGTGTATATCCCAGCATGCCTGATGCAGTAACCGTATGACTGTCCTGAATTGTTATCTGCACCCATAGTATGTACCAAAGTGTAACAGCTGCACATTATTGCATACCGGTGGTAAGGATGTCAACAGATAGCCACATACATGGGTAGCACAGGGGGGAAGCTAATGCAAGTAGTGATACGCAATGATGGACATGTACAGTAATGGTGGCAAGTTGCCCACAACGACTATGCAATGTGGATGTTTGCGCATGTTGATATGTGTGCAGTACCAATGTATTCCAAATCACAATTACCTATGATATAATATCAGTTCTACCATGGGCATCTGTGCTGTGCATTCCTGGGTACATGTTGATAGTGCCTACATATTTGCACTGTTACCTACTGTTAGTGTTACCCCTTCTTTGTTGTACAATGGACTACTTCCAGCCCTGCTTACTGTAGCTTTGTTTGCATGTATGTTCGCTTGGGGTTCCCTGGAACACTGCTTCCACCTGCAGTGCAGAGTTACAGTGCTTCTGTGGACTCCTAGTGACATCTGCATAGCGTACGATACGTATGTCAAGTTTACACATGACAGAACATCACTGTCTGTCCTGTTCGCATGTACGTTGCCTGTGACACATTGCACATTTCTTACCTGGCATTTACCCACATGTGCAGTCATATATGCCAGTGCTATGAAATCAGTAGCAGTACACCCACACATACACACCTCCAGTATGTTGTTCCCCATTGGCCCTATGTATTGGTAATCACCATGGCAATCACACTACTAGGGTAGCATGTGCAAAGGTAACCTGTGAATCACCTCTATGGTCCAGTTGTGGTTTATGTGAGTCATGCGGCAATGTCACAGCTGCCACATGTATGCAGTCAACCATCACCCCTGGCCAGGAACGTACAACACATGTGTGGGATGCCACCACATAGCCAATCTGGGGACTGAGCACTCTGAACCCAGTAATGCCATACCCTGTCAGGTGGCATGACATACTACAGTGACTACAATACCAGTCAGACATAGACCTACACTGACAGCAATCTGAACACACTGGGGCATACTTGGAGACTCAGAATAGCATCCTGCCTGAGCATCACACACCTCCGCAGCTGGCACACAGGCATACGTTACGTCAGAACAGAGCACATGCCACACATGGCACACACATCCCATGTGCCACACACTCACAGCCTGTAGGGCTACACAACACACCTGCTACAGATGTGTCAGGTACCTCTCTTGGCCGCTGCAGTGGGGTCCCGCTCAACAGGCTGTACATGGTGAAGGTCACAGTGATATGCCTGTGGGGCACTATGGTCCACCACAAAACACATGCATACAGGTCAGTCAGAGGCATGGACACATATGACTCAGTCATTGACCATGCCACTATGGATGGCCTGAGACATACTTCCCTGGACTACATGATAGGGAACATAGAAGGGATCTCTCAGCATGTGGCATGGGCCAGTATGAGCCTGATCTTGGTTGCCATCATACCCTCACCAGGTATGCTACCACTATATGTAGGAAGGGTGTCCTATGTCTACATTCTGCTCAATCTCCAATGTCATTCATAGGGTATCCACTGGCTGTCAACATGTGTTTACATGCTAGGGAAGCCACAATGATTTGCGAGGGGTAGCTTGCATGTGACACCCATGGGCCAATGTATATTGACAAAGCCCCTTGATACACACATAGTGCCTTATGCTGCAGGACACGGATTACATAGCCACCTCCACGGGTATCACACAGGATTGGACAGTAACAGTGATGCTACACAACACCAGCAGTGTACACCGCAAGATGCATGCACTGGGCACTGTCCTCAGCACGGTGAACTGCAATGTCTGTGCAGTACCAGAGTCCTGATTCACGGCTCACAGGTGCAACCCATCACTGCCAGGTTATACCTCATACCATGCCTGTCGTCCCCTACACATGTAACACACATGGATAGGGGGGGGTGGTATCCCAAGGCACCACAGATACACACACCTCCAGGTTGTTGGCACAGCACAAAGCATCAGGGCCTATTCATGTGCAGCTAACAGTGTGTTGGACTGCCTTTTGGTTCATAGCCTGGCACACACAACCCTCCCATACACAGGAAACCCACCTATCCTCCATAACAACACTGGCAATATGACAGTCTCAAGAACTGTCTTTATATGGCTGGACTGCATCCAGCTAAACATTGTGCGTGAGCATTACTGTAGCTACAACACACTAGTTGAAGGGTTCCCAGCATGTGGTCACTGAATTGCAGTGGAATAACATGTTACCACTCCCACAATAGGTGGGAACATGCAGCACCTGTACATCGACTACATGTAGACTATATGGCCCAGACCAGATGTGTATCCCCTGCTGTAGGTATTTTACCATATACACCCACACTGTATAGACACATACCGCATGCCCCTGCACAGTAAGACACAGTCATATTGTTATGCATTGCAAATACCATTTATCCACTCGAGGCACGTGTCAGACATGGTAACTACTGCAGGTCACAGGTATTTATGTGTATGTGTCACACACATACATCATGTCTGCATTGCCATTGCTGGTTTAGGCAATGGCATGCATTGTTATGCACAAAGACCCACACAAGGTCATAATGTGTGACACAACCACACGTGGCATTGTGGGTTTCCAAAACATACCTATCTGTACTCTGACAATGGTAATAGACCCAGTAGCGGAGTGCACTATTGGCATTACTGGCCAACTAGCCCTGTTTGGCTGTGCTGATAGTGTGGTGACATCCCCTGTGTTTACTGGGGGAATATGCAGCATCTGGTGTATTGTAGTATTTGCCAAAAGGATCTGTTCTCTCACACTTGCAATTACACCCCCTCCCCACACACACACACACACACTTGCCGGATTCATACCCCTACCTAACTATGTCACGACACGTGAGAGAGACGCATTAGCAAAGCGCACTATTCTTCTCTGGCTGTACTTATAGGGTGCTGACATCATCATTGTTTGGAAAGGGTAATGTGCATCATGTAGTGTCATCTCCTGGTTGCCAAAGCTAACATGTTTTTCATACAGAATTGCACACACACAAACTCCCCACATCCAAACACACTTGCCATTTGCAGGTTTCAAACCCCTACCTAACAATGTTATGACACTTGAGAGAGATGCTTTAGCAGAGTGTGCTATTCAGATTATTGGGAGGTGTCTCTTCTCCAGCTGTATGTATAGGGTGCTGACATCATCAGTGTTTGGAAAGGGTAATGTGCATCATGTAGTGTGATCTCCTGATTGCAAAAAAGCACATGTCTTTCATACAGAATTGCACACACACAAACTCCCCACATCCAAACACACACACACACTTGCCATTTGCAGGTTTCAAACCCCTTCCTAACTATGTTATGATACTCGTGACAGATGCATTAGCAGAGCGCGCTATTCGAATTACTGGGAAGTTTCCCTTCTCCTGCTGTACTTATAGGGTACTGACATCATCCATGCTTAGATAGGGGAATGTGCATCCTGTAGAGTGCTTACTCAGTTGCCAAAAGGGACATCTCTCTCACACAGACTTACACACACACTAACCCCCCTCCACACACACTGGGCAGTTGCAGGACTCAAACCCCTACCTCACTATGTTATGACACTCATGACAGAGGCATTAGCAGAGCGCGCTATTCGAATTACTGGGAAGTTTCCCTTCTCCTTCTGTACTTATAGGGTGCTGACATCATCCGTGCTTAGATAGGGGAATGTGCATCCTGTAGAGTGCTTTCACAGTTGCCAAAAGGGACATTTTCCTCACACAGACTTACACACACATCAACCCCGCTCACCCACACACACACACACATACACACACACGCACACACTGAGCATTTGCATGGTTCGAACTCCTACCTACCTATATTATGACACTTGAGGGAGACGCATTAGCAGAGCGTGCTAACCGAATTACTGGGCATCTGGTCTGCACCTGCAGTATTTATAGGGTGCTGACATCTTTATTTCTACAGAGGTATGTACATCTAGTACTACCTGTCAGGTGGGGGATAGCATATATATTCATTTGCAGCCAACTACGTCAGGTTCAGGTATGCACATCACACTGGCAGGTTATGTTCTATACCATGCTTCGTGACCACAGGACCTGTAACACACAACACAACCAGACCAGAACACCACTCCCACATCCAGGACACACACTTTGCTTCCCTGGGAACAGTGCCGGCATATGCAGGTGTTCACATACACCATTCCAGTTGTTAACATCAGGTACAGGCATATTGTGTGTGAGAACTACTCAGGCCTCTACCACTTTACCCTACAGCCACTACAATTTGTGGGTCCATGTGCTATGGCAGAACCACACACCACAGCCACATGGGGGAATACATATTGCACCTGTCCATCTGCAACATGGGTACTCACTCTTCCACACCAGAGGTAGACCACCATTGTTGATATCTGACCATCCCCACCTTTCCCTGGACATCCATATCCCACCCCCATCCCCAGCCAAGGTTGTCACTGCACACAAACTGTATTTAGCACAAGCAGACTCTACACTTGTGAAGACTGGGGTGGACGACTTCAAAGGACCCATGCTGGGGGACTATACTGGCCACTCTGCATAATCCTTGACAATTGCATTCTATGAGCATGTGTAAGGTTTGCATTGATCATGCTATCCCACATATACCCATGACTGCTCCACAACAAGACACCTGTCAGGTGTACACCAGCCATATATGAGCCGTCCAACAGACAGAGTGAGCTAATACATTGCAGAGCTATAGCCCACAGAGGGAGGGCATCTGTGAACAGTTCCAGCATGACACTTCATTCCCACATAATCATCACAACACAGTGTTGACAGTGGAATTGTCCAGACAATGCAGATAGGGCTCCCCTCAGTCTGTTATTGACGGCCACTTACTGTTAGAGGTCCTCAGCAACCCTCTTCCAGCACACACCAACAATATGGCTGTGGCTTAGCACATTCAAACCCTGGGATCTCCACTGTGCTACTGCTTGACAGAAGCACAGCTCACTAGCCTCACACGTTGCCTTATGTGACCTACTTCACAGTGGCACAGTAGCCTACTGTACTGGGGATGCAGATGCAAAGCACACTCTGGCTAAGCTGTCATTCCCTAGGGCAACAAGCCTAGTATTGACCTCTACACCCATATGTTCAATTGTCAGATGCACAATATTTGTTGTGCTGTTATACTGTTTGCAGGTCTTTATTGCCATAGCATTCCCTGTTCCTATGAACAACTTGTGTATCTGTGGAAGATGTTTGAATATGAGGGCGATCCACTATATCACTTATGTCTCTGTAGTCATTTACTGTGTGCACTGGGCAGATTGCTGTGTTGTGGTTGGTTCCTGGAATGACACGTACAAATACCAGATATGTGTGGCCAACTGCTAAACGGAGATATGGCCTAAGTGTGTGAGCATGCCCAGTTCAGCCTTTCCATGGCATGTTGTCTGACATATGCCTCATTTATCAAAGTGTGCGAGCATGCCCAGTGTGAGGTTTCCATATGTTGAACTCTGAAGTCCACCACATATTTGGATGTGTGTGAACTTCAACAATATCTCACATTTATGGTTGTGTGTTGGGTGTCATGTTGTGTACTAACTGGACAACTGCTTCATGTCTGCCACAACAGGGATTATACTGTGCCTGCAGGGATTGCATGGGATACTTTGCAGACAGTTGTCAACATACTTTCATAATGACCTAACACTGTAGTACCGTATAGTGTACTGGTTCAGTACTTTCACTGTGGTGGACAGTATCCTGGGCTTTAGTCCTATCACTGCTTGACATCTTCATAGTGAGTACAACAGACTGTGTAGGGGCCAGTTGTGCACATATGACCATGTTGCATTATGTTCAGATATGGACTACCTACACCAGGCTCGTCCAACATTGGTAGTGTATTCCACAACATAGGTGGACATTGGCAAACACTAGCGATGTTCCCTAGGCCATTTCTGATGCAAGTCACAGGGTGTGTTTGTCCTTCGACACACATTGTAACTGGAGTTTGCCATGACATATGTCATGGTTAGTATACTGTGCCTCCGTCTACCTCTGACATAACAGTGATACCCAGGGTTAACCTACCATCTCCCATCCACTCATCGGGATTCCTCTTGAGGGGTGTCGATAGGTGACTCTCTGGCTAACCTGTACTGGGAGTTTACTCAAGAGTGGGGGTGCCTTCTGTGTTATGGATCATTCTGTACAGCTTGTCCTATGTATGTCAGTGCTGGGGTTCAGGTCCCTCATGTGCATAGCTCACTGCCATTCAGATTGTACAAGGTGCAGCATGTTCATTGATTCCAGCTTGGACATGGCTTCATACATCAGGCACAGCTTGCCTCTGGCTGGGCAGTATGGCAGTGTATGGAGCTGCAGTTTGTTTACTCAGGCAACACATGACATCTGTTCATGCTCTTTGCTACTCCTGGTGGGGTACTGTTGTGGACTTTACAGTTGATGGAGGTGTCTGCTGAGGTATATCCCACAGGGGCTATTGTAGTCAATTGTGACGCTGATGAAGGATGACTGCAGAGCCACAGTGACCTCCCTTATCTACATCTGACAACCTTCATGATTGGGTGGGTATATGGTATGTTTCTGCGAACACTACAGCCACATGTTTGTCCAGTGCAGGATATCTATCACCTTGTGTCCCCAGGTCTCTCATTACATGTTAGGTACATAATGGGTTAACACCTGTGTGGTAATTTGTGGGCACTTACTGTATATCCATGGTGGTTGTCTATACACAGTTCTGCAATTAGCTTGCTGACATGGCTATGGCTCCAGTTGTCTGTTTCTAGGTGGCCCTTTTGTGGGTTGCTTGTGTCAGCTGGGGGTCGGATATGGTGGGCTGTTTGTACTCCGCTGCATACATGTTCAGTCACAGTCCTTCCATGTTGGCCTGTACCTATATACGGAACGGGGGGGGGGTCCCAGGACCAAGCCTTGTGGGATGCCACTCATATCTGCTTTGTAGTCTGACATGGATGCAGCATATCTGACCATGTCAGTTCTGTCCTTGGTCTGGTTTGCAACCCCTCTACTAACATAGGGGTATATATTTAAGCTGGTGAACATATCCATACTGAACTCGTAGGGTATTGTCTGGAAGCATATGCATGGTCCAGCTATGCTGTGTGGACCACATTGCCCTCATCAATGACCTTAATGACTGTTTAAAATGGGTCAAATATGTTTAGGGGCAGGATCTGCAGTTACGACAGCCACACTGTGTAGGGTCCAGTATCAGTAGGCCCATGATAGCTTTATGTCTGCGGTACATACTGATCCTTTCCATAGCTGTGCAGACCAAGCTTGTCAGGATCCTGGGGTGGTAGTTTGCAGTAGCCATTCAGGCAACACCTTTGTTGTGAAGGACCACTGTTGTTGTACACTGCTCTTTGGGTACATATCCTGTGGTAAGGCTGACATTGGGCAGTAGTGTGATTTGGCATTCCATTATTCTTGGAGTCCATGTTGGCCTCAGCCCAGGACACCATCACATACCTTTGCTGCTGTGTGTTTTGCTTTGCAGATGATGGCTGTTACCTCAGCATCTGCAATGTCAGGGGACCAGCAGTCTGCTGGGATAGATATTTTGCATTCTGGGGGGGTTTGCACTGCACCTGCCAGGTTGTATGTTGGCAATATGTGTGTGTGTTGGTATGTTGTTTGTAATATCTGTGTGATTCGGAGCATATCTGTGGATTCCCAACATGGTTCCTACCATCAGTTAAGTAAGCCTTGTGATTATCCTTAGTGTCCTGTACAATTTGTATCTTCATAGGTTCATGGGTTCATACTAGGCTATCCACCCTAGGGCATTAGTAAGCCAAGCCAGAGTGTGTGTGTCTTTCGCCACCCCTTGCTATTTGACTATTATGGCCATTTATGATTTTCTTTACTGTGCCTCTGTCTGGACGTGACACAGTGAAGACCCCCAGTGTACATGTACGATCATCCATCCACTTGGCAATATTCCTGTTGAGGGGTGTCAGTGAGGAGCTCTGCCTAACATGGATTGGGATCCTGTTTCTGGGTGTGGGGAGCCTCTGGGTTATGTATCTGTCCCTCCAGCACATCCTATTTCATTATGTGTTGAGGCTGACATCTGTCACTCTCACAGCTCAAGTGGCTTTGATTTCCTGCGGTGGAGCATGTCCATTACTCCTGTGTTGGACATGGCCTTGTACAACAGACATACAATGCCTCTGTGTAGGCAGTCTGTGACTGCATTCAGCTGGGGTGTCTACAGCCAGGCAGCATATGACATATATTTGACACCCTTTATCCTCTTGGTGGGGTACCTTTGAGGTCTTCCGAACCGCTGCAGGTGTCACTACGGTACATCCCATATGAGTCATTGTACTAGATTATGGGTCTGATAAGGGAACAGTACAGGGGCACAGTGACCTCTGTTGATGTAGATGTGAATCCTTTCATGATACAGTGTCCAATATCGACAATCTTCCTAGCCACATTGGCATTGTGAGTGTCACATGACAGATTACTGTCGACTTGTGTCTCTAGGTCCCTAATTACTCCTTGCATACATAATGGTTTACCACCTATGTGGTAATTTGTGAGTACCTTGTCTGTTATTTGGTGGGACATTCATACTGTCCAGTGTCTTCAGGATGTCTGGGTGGAGTTCTTGTGTGTGAGAGTGTGGTCTGTCGCATGCTACAGACTGTACAGCAGTTTTGACTACACTTAGGTGCACATGGGTGGTCTCCGTTGCTTTGTGCATTGTCAGTTACCTGGCCGTATGGGTGTCTGTGCTGCATATGGATACTCCCCCTCCTTTGATGTTTTGGTCCAGGTGTTGGGGCCATAACGCATGATATGTAGTATAACCTGGTAGTGCTGGTGTGCTATCAGTAGGCTTGCAGCAGGCTTCTGTCACTGCACAGACATCGATGTTCTCCATACTGGGAAGTGGCTCAGGGGCATGCATATTGCAGTTAATACATCTGGCATTGGTCAGCATTACCCTTATGTTTCTTACCACTTATGTTTTCTAGGGTGGTGGGTAGTCTTTTTGGCCTTGCCTACGTACGGCTCTATGGAGGTGGCAAAGGCCTTATCCAGTATCCAGACACCCAGGGGTAACAGGTGCAAGCCATCCCTGGAACAGCAGCATGGCTTGTCATGCATGACATCTCAAGCAGACAGACATTAGACCCTCTTGGACTGACAGCTGTAACTGTGCCACCTGTTAAAGATGATCATTCTGTGTTTGTACTGTGGCATCATTCTTGGTGAGGGTTGGATTCTGCAAACGGCCAGTGTCATACCAGCCTGGGGTACATACTCAGAGAGCTCATCCATGTCTCTTTTCTTGTAGTCCAGGGAGGTACATCTCAGGTCATTCACACCAGCATGGACAATGTGTGCATCATATTTCTGCTTGCTTTGGGGTGACCTGCATACTTGTGTTATGTGGCATATTGTGGCAGCCTACAGGCAGCTTACTGTATCCTTTTCCTTGTTCAGTCTGGTGAGTGGGACAGCAGTGTGTCTGCCTATACAGACACCTAATACAACTGTATCAGGCATGTTGTTTCTCCTTCTGGCCTGTGACTGTTTGGCACACCAGCTTTGTGTACTATGTGTTGCATGTGCTATGTTTGGAGGTTGTGGTTGCTTGGGATCTGCTTTGGAGGCTTCTGTTGGTGTGGTGTGTTTGTAATTAGGGCCTCCGGGAATGTTTTTCTGTGTTTATGTCTTTGGTTTACAGTTGCGATAGGTCTATGTGGGACTGGGTTTGTGGTGTATGTGGTTACCTTCTCCTTCTGACTAGTTTTGACAGTACTGAGTTGGGGGAGCTCAGCCTCTGGTTTGGATACATGGTTGCATCTCTCGCATATATTTGTATTTATTGGGGGGAGTTGTGGGTTGTCTGTGTACTTGGGCCAGGTGTCACATTGCCTCTGGATTCACAGATTCTACTTGTTGTGGCTGGCCTTAGTGGATTGTATGTGTGGACATATTTTATTGCCATACTACTGATCAGTGATTACTTCCCTTTTTATGTTTGCTCTATCATGTAGTAGCTTTCTCATTCTCTTGCATGGTTTGGTAATGGCTGGAGTCCAGCATGCCAGATGCCTGCGTGTATGGCATTGTGTCTTGTTGTTATTTGTGATTGCATACTCCAAGCATTCCTGGCTGTATTCATGGAATGCCTGTATAACATGTTCTGTGGTGTGTCCCATATTCTGCACTTGAACAGGGCCTTTTGTGGATTACACATCGGTTTGGAGGGGTGCAACCTATGCTTTACACATGTTTTTCACTGTGGTATTCTGGCCAGGGACTGGAGTCAGGATGTGTATATCCAGTGTGATTACTCTATGGTCTGGTCTTACCAGTGAGGGATACACTTCTCATCTTGCCATCCAGTACACATGTTGCTGATTATCACATCCAGTATGCTTACCCCTCTTGTGGGAGTGGTACATTGTTCCTATGCATTTTGGTTTATGGATTCTGGGAACTTTTCTCCTACTGTGTTGGTGCTAGTATAATGCTCCCAGTGTATGTCTGGGTATTTTCAGTCAAGCAATATAATGTGGTTTGGGGGGCTTGATATATTCATGTATTCCAACATAGGCCAGGTGCAGTTCCTGGTATTAGGACAGTAGTCTGCAGCAGGCTATATACTGGGAGGCGGTTTTAGCCATTGGTATTTGACCATGGCTAATCCATGCTGCTTCTTGTTGTGGTACCAACATGGGGTGTGGTTATCCTTGACATTTATTGCTAGTCACCCTCCTTTTGTAGCTTGTTCCATGTTTTGCGGCTGTACAGCACAGTATGAGATGTGACCTGGTAGTGTTAGGGTGCTGATGTGAACCTTGACCCAGTTTTCTATTACAGGACTGATATCTACATTCTCCATACTGTGTGTGTTTACACTGCACACATCTTGCTGTTTAGACTTCTGGCATTGGGTAGCATTACATCTAGGTTCCTATCCATTGTGGTACCTATGAAGGTGGGCTTGTGTTTTGAGACTTACCTATTCAGGGCATGCTGTGGGTACTGACAGCCTTTGCCAGTATCCATGGGGCCTGGACTGATAGGTGCACGCCACCCCTAGCAGGTGGTGCATCATGTCATGCTCCGCATGTCTTCCCAGGCTGGAACACATTGGCTCCCCTTTGACTAACTGCATTACTTCAGCCAGTTATTGCAATTGATCATCCCATCATCATTTTGTGGCTTCATGCTTGGTGAGGGTGGATGCTAGTCAGGGTCCTCAGGTGTGCATATAGTACATGGTGTTACATTACTTAACACATGGCATTCATGCCTCAGGTGGTGCTGGAGGGCTGCCTCTGTCGGATGCGCATATTACACTCTCTGTACATGTTTGTGAGCAGGTCATGTCATTTTAGGCATCCCTGTTATTATTTGAGTGAGTCAGAGGGGGTATCATTCCCAGGGTTCCTACTGAGCCAGTGTATGTGCTATGCGTTGCCTCTTTGCCAAGGCCAGGGCATACTGGGCATGCCTCTTTCTGCCTACTGGGGCAGGCTCAGGTTGTTCCTCCTCCGAGTCACGCTCTGCCTGTGATGGCCTTGGCAATGGTGGGGGGCTGTTTGGCCCAGCCCTATGCTGGTCCTGCTGCAGCTGTTTTTGCAAGATCATATTATGTAGCATAGCACATACCATGACAATTTGGGTACATGTAGTTGGTGTGTACTGCAAGGCTCCACCAGATGTGTCCAGACACCGGAATCATGACTTGAGCAGCCCAAACACACGCTCTATTACATTACGTGTTTGTGCGTGTGCCTCATTATGGCATTCCTGTTCAGGTGTGTGTGCGTTTCTGATGGGTGTCATCAGCCACGGCTCCAGTGCATAACCTGCATCCCCCACTAGGTGTCCGTGTGGGATGTCCCCATTGGCAAATGTCTGGTACAGCTGTGTCAAATGCCAGATGTGGGAATCATGGTAGCTCCCAAGGCAGCCAGCACACACATTCATTATTATGCCCCGGGCATCACACACGACCTGGCAGTTGATGGAGGGGAAGCCCTTGCGGTTAATGTAGGCCCTACCCCGCTCACCGGCTGGTGCTTTGATGCATATGTGCGTGCAGTCTATTGCACCCACTACCTCAGGGTATTCCGCTATTTGCTGGAAGAGACGCATATTGCTGGCCAATACCTCACGGGCATTGGGGAAATATACATGATCACCGACATGTGCTGACATGGCATCTAGGAACTGGTGCAGTACCCTGGAGGCTGATGCCTGTGATATCCCCATTATATCACCAGTTGGTCTTTGGAAGGTACCTGTTGCTAGTATTCTTAGGCCAACACATACCTTGGTTTCCACTGGGATGGGTTCCCTCTGTTGGTTCTGTGTGTGAGGCGTGGCCTGCACAGCTCAACTATTTGCTGCAGGAGCTCTCTGTCCACTCTATAGCGCTCTACTATCTCCAGCTCATGTAACCCATGGTAGGTGACCCTGGGCCTGTACACTCTTCTCCGCCTCCTCACTGTGGGTTGTCTGGCACCATCTGCATTGTCACCACCCTCAGCAAGTCGCCTATGTCTCATTATGACAGCTATGGCAGCCCCTAACATTTCTGCTCTGAGTTCAGCTTTTTCAGTTTTCACTTCTAATAGCTTACTCCTGTCTTGCAGTGTCTCTTGAGAGAAACATCCTGCACTGCTGTTTGCAGAGTTTTAAGTGCTGGGTTGGGCTACTATTCTGCCTGTGTAATTGCCTGCTTCTAATTGTTTTCACCTGCTAGCTCCAGCAGTATTCCCTGCTAGCTTCCTACTAATTCTGTTGCTTCCTTTTTCCTTTCTGTTTCCTCAGGGGGGAGCAGCATGCATACCAGAAGAAATGCGCTCACAGTGGCTTACACGTGTGCACACATGCTTACACGGTTCAGGATCTGCCTATTCGGGTTCAAACGCGCGCACACCAGCGCAAACAGTGTTAAACATCTACCAACACGCTCCCACATGCTCAGTCTGCCTTACACGCGCACGCACTGCCCTACTCACGCTTCATGGCGCGCACACGTGCGCATGCACGCCCAGCAAGAAACTTTGGTGTAAGTAACAGTGTACACCTTCCATTTCTTGACTTTCCCATGCTTATCTTCTGGCACTCCTCTTTCCCTGATCTGTGTCTGTCATCTGTCATGTTACACTGACCTCCAATGAACTGTATTTCTTTCTACCATTCCCCCCTGTGATGTCACCTATCTCCTACTCTATTCCCCCCCCTTATGTATCTCTTACACTACTCAGACTGTTCTCATTTGCTATGTGACTGTGGGATTCAGTATCCTAACCCTCATTTACATGAGATTGCCTACTAATGCTTAGTTACATGTCTTAGACTCAGCTTCCCCCCTTAGCAACCACTACACGGTGGCCATGTTGTTTTTGGTCTGCTGGTCCCTGCATTGTCATTCCATGTATTGCATAAAACCCACATTTGTGGGTTTATAACCTTTGTTTTTATGTTTTATACAGCGCAACCCGTTTGCGCGGGGCTGCATCGGGTTACCTTGCCAATGGTCACATATTTGGCCATTGGCATGCTGCCTGACACATATGCACCCTTTATTTGGAGCTGACATGGCTCCATTGTGATTTTTGCAGAAACGTACTCAGTTGTCAACTAAGTACATTTCTGCAGCTAAAACATCTCTTACACAGGCTGGTTTCTGCTTCGTGGATCGCTAATATACCTCATTTGCATACCTTTCGGCTGCAAGTGAAGTATTTAGCATATCCACGCCCAGTCCGCGTAAGAGACATTTTAGCTGGTCTCTTACACGGAGTTTAGGGCTTTTCCTGGATTGTGAGGCTTGCATGGAGTCTTACACGTCTCTTACACTCTGTGCAAGCCTTCGTGAATCCTGCCCAATAAATTCCAACTCATTATATGTAGTGGAACAATTTAACAACATCCAATCAAAGCATACTTCTCATTAATTAATATTGCAGATCTCATTCTGAAAGAGCAGGTTTAGATACCTCCTTGTACCGGAAAACTTGCTGGAGAAACAATTTGCTAATTGGGGGGAGTATGCACCCCAGATATACATATTCCAACATAGTCATGAGATGATATACTCGAATATCCAGACTGTGTAGACAGAAGTCTGGCTTTCTAGATGTGATGGATAACATGACTGAATGTTTTTTACAAAGGGGATATGATGAAGGCATGGTAGAAATGCATAGGAAAATGGTGCAAGAAGGTAGGCACACTGAGAAATTTAAACCTTATTTCTCCTCCAGACCTGACACTATTACCAATGTTGGGGTAATTTCTGACCGGAGAAACTCTAATCATAATAGAATTAGATTTGGTTTTAAGTATACCAGTGATGTCCATTCAATCTGTGACATAATACGTAAGAATTGGAGTCTTTTTACATCAGATGGGAAAAGCAGGAAGTTTGTAGGTGATTGTCCTAGCTTTCATTTTAGGAATGCATTAAACCTGAAAAGATAGCTTTGTGGTAAACCCTGTAGAACTAGACGTATGTTCTCAGTGAGACTTGGCAAGTTCCCTTGTATAAATTGCTGTATCTGCATGTATATTTCTAAGGTACAGAACTTTGAACACCCAAGATTCAACTATAAGTTTTCTTGTATAGCGATTGTAAAACAAAAAACGATGTTTATTTACGTACCTGAAAGCAGTATCAAAGTTTCTGTGTGGGTAAAATCAATAAGATGCATAAGGAGAGAGTGAAGATACTCCTATTTGACATAAGGAAAAAAGATGTAAAAAATGCTTTAGCTAAGCACATCATGGAACATGGTGCACATTCTATCTCATTCAGGGCTCTACAATGTATATTTGTGAATGATAGGGGAAGAGACATAATAAAGTATACTGAGAAAGCAGAATTATTATGGATTTTGAAATTACAGGCTGACTGTTATCCAGGTTTGAAGTGCTCTGTATCCTTAAAAAATGCTCTTTCAGAATGAGATCTGCAATATTAATTAATGAGAAGTATGTTTTGATCGGATGTTGGTAAATTGTTCCACTATATATAATGAGTTGGAATTTTTTGTTTTTAGATCTGATGAAGCGTTTGTTGGGAAACACGAAAGCGCTTATCTTTTTTATTAAACTTTTATACCTTTTATGACTGTGGTGTTCCAGCTACATTTATTTGCTTTGTTGTTTTTTGAGACATCTTTCCTTTTGAATTTGGGAACTAAGAAAAGTTAAATTTTGAAGAAAAAGCTTACTTTCCCATAAACGCTTCATGTAATCTTTAATTCCCTTTGTATAATTAACCCGATGAGCATCTTTTCCAGGACAATGAAATCATCTTTACCAGTATGCTCCCAGAATATGTAACTGACCCCATCTGTAATCTTTGCCACTATCCCCTTAGAAGCATTTGATTCCCCTCTGCTGACTAGCAGTTTTATCCAAATGCTTGGCTCCCCTTGTTCTCCTTCTAGAAGACTGGCTGTGCTTTCCTTCTGTACCACACCTTACATAGTCAGGTACCTTTTTATATCAAGTCCTAATATATATCATTTTTAAAGACTAAGAAACACATACGTTTTCCAAATAATTTATTATTTTCACTTTGCTAACATATAAATCAATAACTGAGAAATAGCAAAGTACACATAAAAGCTCACTGTTCTTACTAAATACAGAGAAAGAGACAAGAGAAGTTTAAAACTAGTAACCATTTTCACACACATTACAGCCAATGAGACAAAACTTTGTAGTCATAAGTGTGAGTGTGTGTGTGTGTGTGTGTGTGTGTGTGTGTGCGTGCGTGTGTGTGTGTGTGCGTGTGTGTGTGTGTGTGTGTGTATCTATCTATATATATTTTATATATATATTTATATATATATATATATATATATATATATATATATATTATATATATATATATATATATATATATATATATATAAGTGTGAGTGTGTGTGTGTGTATGTGTATGTGTGTGTGTGTGTGTGTGTGTGTGTGTGTATCTATCTATATATATCTTATATATATATTTATATATATATATATATATATATATATATATATATATATATATATATATATATATATATATATATATATATATATATATATATATATATATATATATATATGTGTGTGTGTGTGTGTGTGTGTGTGTGGGTGTGTGTATCAGTGGTGGGGTGGCAGAGTGGCACACCAGGTAGAGTTGTCACTTAACAGCAAGAGGTTTGATTCTCATCTGGGATGCCTTCTGTGCATAGTTTGCATGGGTTTTCTCCAAATGCTCTGGTTTCTTCCCACGTTCCAAAGATATGCAGTAGGTAGACTGCACTCATTAAACTGACTGTAGTGGTGAGTGTGCATGTGTGTGTGATATGAAAGAATAACAGTGTCAGGGTGGGCTACCCAGCAATGTGAACATCAGCTGTAGTTTGCTACTGTTAATGCAACACCACAACTCCATGGCCAACAGTGGAGAAAAAAAGACTGTGGATGTATTGGCTGAATCTGTCTATATATATTTGGATATGTAAAGCTGTAGCTACATGCATAGATATAGATATATTTATCTATCTATGTATATAGATCGATAAATAGGTGTACTTACAATGATCAAAATGCTGAAACATCAACTTCAATAATGTCAACCACAAAAGATTGACAATGGAAACTTCTATAGTCCACTGTGTATGAGTAAGGAAAATCCTCCCCACATGCAAATGAAAATTTTTAAAAAAGAAAGAGAAAAACATTCTTTTTTTTGTGGGGACAAGCCTCCCTGCTCCCCCAGCATCTCTTGTTAATTATATATACTAATGCAAGGTGGAAACAATCTCTGGGAAAAAAGCATATTCTCCAACCCCAGATCCTGATGATCTCACAGACTGGTTCATCATCTGTTTGTCAACCAGAATATATTGACCAAACAGATGTTGATAGTCGGACGTTTCAACCAAAGTAACCTCTCCCATACATATTAGATACAGCACACATAATGCATACACACACACACACACACACACATGCCTGACAGGGTTGGCTTCATATGGAAATAATAAATTGGCAAGGATTTCTGTTCCTCCCCACCTAGGAGCATCCTTTATTTCTCTATACTGACCACCCAGGAGGACACTATTGCACTTAAAAAATGGCTTCTGTGTTTATTTTTGTTGATATTTTGTATGCGTGTGTGTGTGTGTGTGTGTGTGTGTGTGTGTGTGTGTGTGTGTGTGTGTGTGTGTGTGTGTGCGTGTGTGTGTATGTTTCTATGTGTATATTTGTGAATTTTGCTTGTTTTGGTAAAAACAGTCATTTTCACGTATTATGGACATTTTTTTATGCCGATGATCATACCATTTGAAGTATAACTTTATTGATCTCATATATGTTGATTATGACATGTCAGATATTGTAAATAATGAAAGGCAGAAGTAGGTATATTTTAGTCTAGGTAAAAAAACATCAAAAAATTTTGCAGACTACATTGTCAAAAGCTATGTATATATATGCAGAGTGAGTGAGAATACAACTACTCAATTAAAAGAATTAACTTAAGAAAATGATGAGTATAAGGACAAACTGTGAGTAAAATTAAAAGACAAACACAGGAAGTAAATTGAGGGTATATTGGAACAGTAATAGCCATGAAAAACAAATCCATGAGGTGTGCAAAAAGTATATGTAGTGCAGATGAAATTCAGATCTTGTGTGATAGATGTGGCAGTAAGCACAGGAGGAAGACATTTCCTGCATTTAATCAGTTTTGTAGAAACTGATAGAAACAGTCCCCGGGATTCATGAAGGCCGATTTTCCATTCAAGAACAGTGTAAGAGCTCCTGCACGGAAAATGGCTGCCGAGCGATCAAGAAAAGTGTCGTTTTCACATGCATGAGCGGCCCTACACTGTTCTAGCACGGAAAACTGGAAAATATGCAAATCACCTCATTTGCTGGTGAAAACCATGCAAGTGAGGTGATTTTGTGATCCACCAAGCTGCCAGATCTCCATGCTAGAACAGTGTCAGTGCAGAAATGTATTCAGCTAGTAACCGAATACATTTCTGCATCTGACAAAACTGAGGCATGACAGCTCGTGTAAAAGCATGTATTATGTGTGATACACATGCCAATGGCCAAATATAAGGCCATTGGCATTAAAAACAGTTTTTTTTAAATTAACCCTTTTTTTTTTTGGCCGATCTTAGCTGTTTAAGCTTAGGGCAGCGGCGTGCAAATTGGATTGTGCCGAAAATAAAAAAATAAGAAAAGTCAATTTTAAGTTAATTCTGCATTTTGCCATTGTAGTCAATGGCATGCAGAATGTAAACAATACCAGGGAGCACTGGTTGTCAAGGGGAAATGGTCTGTTTTAGTGCAGTAGCTAACAACCTACACACTGAGGTATGCAAATGAAGGGAGTTATACTGAATCACAAATTTTCTCAAAGTGTCAAGTTGTACCTAACCTTGTAGGTGCAGCAACACAACAGTGCAAGTTTAAGAGCCGAATGACTTCATAAGGGGGTGTGTCATGCTTGCTGTAAGCTCATTGGAGCTCTATGGCCCATGTTTGCCCTTAGCTAAGTACAGCTAAGGAAGGGAGTGTGTCAGATGTGCCTGAGCACTGTGTGCATTGCCTAAATGGGTGTGTGCGCTGCATACTGGGATTTAAACAAAAAAAAAAAAAAGAAAGAAAAAAAAAGAGGAAATGGCAGCACTGTTGAAATTTGAGTATTAGGTATGTGCAGTGCAGCTTGGGGCTTACATAGGGAGGGACTGGGAAGGGGAAACATCAGTAGGAAGGCAATCAAGGAGAACTAGCATAGCTGGCAGGTGGAATGTAACAGAATCAGCCAAATACACATGCAGCAGCCCAGCACACTATTATAAACTATGCAAACACCTTTTAGACTGTTTTTTGGGGAAACATCAGTAGGAAGGCAATCAAGGAGAACTAGCATGCCTGGCAGGTGGAATGTATCAGAATCAACCACTTAGACATGCAGCAGCCCAGCACACTACTATAAACTATGCAAGCACCCTACAGACTGTTTTTTCCTCTACAATACTGCTATACACAGATGAGGAATTTTTACCTGGCAAAACTAACTAAAAATGTTAGAGGCTGCTGCTAATTTACTCCATCAGTATGTGCTAGAGACTGAGGGTGGTGAGGAGGAGAATGCTGACAACCAACCCACAGTGAGGAGGAGGAGAAGAGTGTACAAACCCAGGGTACCCTACCAGGGCCTACATGAGCTGGAAATAGTGGAGCGCTATAGGGTGGACAGGAGCATTTTACAGCAAATCGTTGAGCTGTGCCGGCCATGCCTCACACACAGAACTAATAGAGGGAAACCCATCCCAATGGATACCAAGGTATGTCTAGGCTTAAGAATACTAGCCACAGGTACCTTCCAAAGACCAACTGGAATATCATTAAGGTCTCACAGGCATCAGCATCCAGGATACTCCACCAGTTTCTGGATTCCATGATACCACATGCCAATAAGCACATTTATTTCCCCAACACCCGTGAGTGATTGACCAGAAGTATGCATTTCTTCCACTATATAGCAGAATACCCAGAGGTAGTTTGGTGCTGTAGACTGCAGGCACATCCACATCAAAGCACCACCTGGTGAGCGGGGTAGGGTCTACATAAACCACAAGGGCTTCCCCTCCATCAACTGCCAGGTTGTGTGAGATGCCTAGGGCATTATCATGAATGTGTGTGCTGGCAGCCCTGGAAGCTATCACGACTCCCACATCTGGCATTGCTCACAGCTGTAGCAGGCATTTGCCAGTGGGGACATCCCATATGACCATCTAGTGGGGGATGCTGGCTATACACTGGAGCCGTGGCTGATGATACCCATCAGAAATGCACACACACACAAACAAGAACACCATAATGAGGCACACACACAAAGCAGGATTATTGTAGTGCATGTGTTTGGGATGCTCAAGTCACAGTTCTGCTGCCTTGACATATCCGGTGGAGCCTTGCAGTACTCTCCAGCTACATATACACAAATGTTCATAGTATGTGCCATGCTACACAATATGATCCTGTGGAAACAGCTGCAGCAGGAACAGCACAGAGCAGGGCCACACAGCTCCCCACCATTGCCAAGGCAGCACAGGCACAGAGAGACTCGGAGGAAGAACATCCTGAGCCTGCCCCTGTAGGCAGAAGGAGGCATGCCCAGTATGCCCAGGCCTTGGCAAAGAGGCAATGCATAGCACACACACTGACAGTGTAGGAACCCAGGGACTGATACCTTTCTCCGACTCACACATACAGTAAAAGGGATGCCAAACATGACACTACCTGTGCTTTACTATGTATAGGGAGTGTACTACATGCATCCGACATAGCCCCCCAGCACCATGGAGCATGCAAGAGAATTGGGTGGCTGAATGGGATAGCAGCAGACAACTATATGGGACAGCAGGAAATTCACAAAAAATACTGGTGCCAACATACTAGGCAGCACTACAGAAGGTGACAACCCCCACCGCAGTACATGTCATGGCCCAAATAATTGTGGGTGTCAATAGATCACACACATGGATGTCAGTGAGAGTCAATTACCCATAACCAGCCTCTCCCAGCAGGACAGTTGTAGATGACCATAAAGAAAGGCTGGGCTAAGGCCCCCAAATGATGGCAATGGTGAACAGCCCCCACCAGACCTACACAGACATACTACAACAGGTCTGGCAGTTGCATTCTAGTTCTGAAGGGTAAGACGTCCGAAATGAAATTTATGCCATTAAGATCTAACATGTACTCTACTGATATGTCTCCTTCCTGCATGATAGGTCACAATACAATATGAAATGGAACCCAACAGAGTAACCGAAATACCAGTACAGTCACTGCAAATGTTTAAAGTCTATAGGTGTGCACCCCCCCCCCCCCACACACACACACACACACACAATCCCACATAGAAATGCAGTAACAGATGGCCTGCAGCACTCTCAAATGGCCTACAGTCCTCTGGCAAAGGCCCGTGCCTCACCCATAGTGCCAATGTATGGAATGTAAGGGGGTCCCAACTAACAATTTAACATAGTAAACCAAAAACAAATGTTAGGCCATGTTGACAAATGCCAGTAGCATGCCTCCCCATGTCCTACTGCAAGGACTGTGGACCAGGCCATAAATACTACTGGAATAAACCCCAACTATAGGGATACCTCTGAGATATTGCTTACATAATGTTAGGTGGAGGAGCGAATAACAGAAGCAGAAGTGCAGAAGCATGGATGTCATGGAGTGTGTAAAGTCTGAAACTCTAATGTCCGCCCATACTACTTCCTGACTGCAAACCCATGAATGAACAGCCACAAAACCACTTGTAAATCACAATGTGAAGGTAAACTGACCAGATATATGAGTCCTGCCTCTGGATAACCTGGGTTTATCTGTACAGCTGAGATCTATGGCCCCAGCAGGATATGGCCATTCCCTGCAGTTGAGAAAAGCACAAGGAGGAGATCCCCAGCCAGCATACTAACAAGCTACTGGCCCATTTACACAGAACCAGCAGTCTATTATCTGTAGCTACCCCTCCGCAATGGCAGTTGTGTGCCAGAATGTGTAGTCTATATGCCTCAGAATATTGGTCTCAGCTTCCTTCATCTCCTATTTCCCTGGTAAATAATTGTGAGCAAAGAATGATAACTGTAAGTAGTTGATGACATGATACATCACAGTGTAAAACAGTACGTATGTCAGAAAATCTATGCTACAACCAAACATGTCATACAAGCAGCACAGACAGCAATAGTTACAGTATCCCCTGTATGTTATGCTCATTGTTTCTCCATATTGGCAACCTATCTACAGATATCCCACAGAAACAGTTTTCTAGGTGTAGCTGTAGCACACAAAACCCTAAACTGAGTCCAACCCTCCCTGGAATGGATGCAGACACTCAATATAGAAGGTTATACTGGGCATGCTCCTAGGCCTAGAGACATGAAGCCCATGTCTCACAACACAGTGGACTGCCGATATCGGTTATTCGCAGCTGCCTGTGCACACACAGCAAATTGTACACCATTGATACTTCCCACACACACATTGGATAGGAATACTCACGGCCAGCCTTAGGCATAGGCGAACTAGGTGACTGCCTAGGGCGCTGTACAGGCTGGCCTTGTAAAGGGCACCTTATGTACTTATTTATTTTAATTAATATAAAGTTTGCGCTCTTCTTGGCGCTGGAACCGGAGGGCGGAGGGTGGGGGAGGGGACGCAAGCACCCTCCCACTTACAGCTGAGGGTTGGCTAGGAGGCTAAAAAAAAAACTTTAGTTGGTGGTGCGAGAGTCTTCTCCTTTAAGGAAAAACTTGTGCGCGTCATGACGCCAATGTCAACTAAATGCATTCTGCAGTTCAAGCGACGTGCACATGAAACACACACAACGTTGTGTTCTTTTTAATGGGTACGTTATGTTTTATTATTTTATGGTATGTTGCTGGCTACTTTATGGTTTATTTTATGGTAATATACTAGTTTCATGATTTTATTCATTCGTTGTACGTCTTTTTGTTTTGGGAAATTTATGTGCATCTTCCTTTCATGACATATAATTTATCATATTAAATTAGATGTTTCTTGCGTAAGATGCATCTGAACAAGTGCTGCCTTAAGCATCCTAGAATCAAGTGTACCATGTGGTTAACATGTGGGAACAATATGTTTAGTTAAAAATAATATGTCTAATGTAAACAGAAGCTGTATATGCTTTAATAAGAAAAGTTCACATCAGTCTACCCCACAGTAAACTATGAATGCCCTCAGCAGCCACAGAAGTTTGTGAATTAGCTCATTGTGTTGATAGGTAAGACAAACCCAAAGTTAATAACTATTACCTGTGGCAGGCACCATTTTTAAAACTACAATCCACTCTGCTACAGGCCCCATGAAGGCTCAGTGTCTCTCCAGTAAGTGTTTTACAACTGTAAATGCCTATTTTTGTTGAATTGTATTAGACATTTTACAACTGTATATGTTTATGTTGAATTGTGTTAGACATCTAATATGATTTATGCTTTATTATTTGATGTTACTATGGCATGCTAGCATTTGTATGCACCAATTTGTTTCTAATATAATAGTATGTATGGTCTATTTTCATAGCTGCACCTTGTCCACTAATGTTATTCATGTAATTGTGTTGTGTGTAGAC
The DNA here is from genome assembly GCF_019279795.1 of Protopterus annectens. NCBI lineage: Eukaryota > Metazoa > Chordata > Ceratodontiformes > Protopteridae > Protopterus > Protopterus annectens. Next base: position 813,609,412 of record NC_056730.1, read on the forward strand.
AGCTCATGCTAGTGTCTAATTATTTCTATATAATTGTGCTGTTACTGGTGGATAGAATCACATTAGAGAACCACGACAGATTGCTGCTCGCTATATTTTTATCTGTAAGTGCATAACTGTTTGGGGTTTCTTTTCTAATGTTCTTCCAATTGGCTCAGTATCTGCATATACTAAGTAGTTGGTGCATGGCATTGTCCTGCATGCGGTAGCTATTTGCTCAGTGTGTTTTTTATAATCTTTATAATATATATTTACCATCTCAAAAGTACTTACTCCTCTCTGTACTCTTCTTTTCTAGACCTAACACCACTCTTAAGTATTCAACTGCGGTACCACCTTTAACATTCTTGTAAGAAAAGCGCAGTCCGGGTCTGAATTGTCTGCAAACAGCTACAGTTAACTTTGAGTATGTGTCTACCTGTTTGAGCCAATATTCATTTTCCCTGAGAGCACTCTGCTTTGGTTGTAAGCAGCCCCCCCACCACACACACACACACACACACACACACACACACACACACACACACACACACACACACACACACACACACACACACACACACACACACACACATCTTCCACTTTCTCTTATTTCCTTCTGTTAGCAAATAGTATCCATAACTGATCAATACTGTGTGTCTGTAAATTTAAACTATGACCACAGTAGCCTACTGATACAAGGCTATCCTGTTTTTCCACCTGAAAAATTAAGAAATGACTTACAGTTTCAGAGCAGTCCTTGGTCAATTGTGATTGTTTCTTAACACATACTTGTCTTTGCTTTGTGATTGTTTCCAGCCCCTCATACCAGCAACTAACAGGGTCTCTACCCGCTTTGCTCCCCACCCTACCCTCTATTCCCTCCCGCCCCCGGTGGTCCCACCTTTATTGCACTCAAACCCCTCCCATCTTTCTAATACCAACCACAGCACTAACCCAACACTACCTCCTCCATCTTCCCACTACTATCACACCTCCTCAACTAACATGTACAAGCATACCTTTCCTATACTCATTGCATGCACTCTCCTTGCATATCTTACATCCTACCAAAGCACCATCATTCCCCCACTCAACCACTACCACTGTACATATTCTACCAACTATATTACTCAAACATAAAGCATCCCTACAACTTAACATAGTAACCCTCCCACCATACCTATTACCCACAGAGCACAATCATAAAGTTTCCCTTATAAACAAACACATTCAAAAACTGAGAAAACTAATAATCTCATGTTTATCAAAACTAGCCCTAAGTGGAGACATCCACCCCAACCCTGGCCCTACCATCTCCAACCCCAATCTTCATAATCAGAGTAGAAACCACAACTTCTCCCATATTACAGCCAATAGAAACCCAAGTGACTTCCTTCTACTATGCCTAAATATTAGAAGTATATCCAACAAAGTCCATGAACTCCATGCCACCATAGACTTGTACTCCCCAGATATAGTCATCCTGACAGAAACCTGGCTAAAACCTCACATTACCAGTGAGCAAATACTCCCTACAGGTTACGGCATACTAAGAGTAGACCGGCTAAACAATAAAGGAGGTGGTGTAGCTATGATATTTAAACAGCATCTAAACATCCAGATATTAAAATCATCAGCTCCACAAATAGGCAGTGAAGAAATAATATATACCAACCTCAAAATTAACCAAAACAAAACCATCAACATAATTGGATGCTACTTCCCACCTGGCCAAAACATCCCTCCCCTAGAAAACTTCCTCAGCTGGTCTACCCACCATCTCCCCCAAGAAACTATCATCTTAGGTGATTTCAATATTGACTGGCAATCCTGTTCTGGCAATAATCCAACCCATCATGTACACCTTAATGGCTTCACTCAGCTAATCCAGTCACCAACCAGTATAAATAAAAACTCCACCAAGCACACTACCCTGGATTGGATACTAGTCAGTAAGAGCTCCCAGTCATATATAACAGGCTGCTTATCAGATAGCCTCAGTGATCACTCCCCAACATTCCTACTCAAAAAATACCTATACCAAGCTAAACCTGTCATCTACCGTCAAATACGTAAAAAACTAAACTTTAACCCACTCACATTCATCTCATCCCTCAAAGAATGTAACTGGCATCCTCTAAAGTACCTCAGTCTAGATGATGCAGTTGAATTTTTTAATACTACCTTCCTGAACATCCTTAATTACCATGCCCCCATAAGATTCTCCAGAACCAAAGCACAACCCTCTCCATGGCTACAGAAAACCACTAAGTCAGAAATGAAAAACAGGGATAAAGCCTGGGAGCACTGGCACAAAACCAAAACCCCCTCAGCTAGACAGAAATTCCTAGAACTATGCAATAGAGTCAAAAAGCTAATAAAACAGGACAAATCCCAATACTACCAGTCTGCCCTAGTCTCCTCACAACACAGCCCCAAACAATTCTGGTCCTCCATAAACTCCATCCTCCACCCAGGTAAGGTCAGTACCCCTCCTCCTAACATCCCTCACTCCTCAGAAAATATTGCAACTTCATTCAACACACACTTCACCCAAACCATACTATCACTAGCTAAACAACACAACCCCCCTCCCCTCCAACCCACACCTTCAACTAGTAATCTCCCCACAGCCTTCTCTTTTTCTCCTGTACCTACCTCCAACATAAAAAAACTCTTAACTAAACTTAAACCCACCAAATTAGCAGCAGACAGCCTCCCAAGTGAAGACCTACAAATCGCAGCTGATGCTCTGGCCTACCCAGTATCCATCTTGATTAACCGATCTCTGTCAGAAAGTTACGTTCCCACACTGTGGAAAGTATCACATATAATTCCCCTCCAGAAAGGTGGACCCTCTGGAGAACTAAACAATTACCGCCCCATAACTATTCTCTCTCCACTCTCCAAAATACTAGAGAGATGCATACACTCTCAGGTCTCAGACTACCTCCTTACTAACAACCTCCTTTCCAGTACTCAGCATGGTTTCCGACCAAACCATAGCACCACCACTGCCTTACTCTCCTTTACTAACACTATCCTTCAGCATAAAAACAATGGCTATCTCTCCTCTGCTACTTTCCTAGACCTATCTAAAGCATTTGACATGGTCCCACACAAACAACTTATCTCTGTCCTCAATAACCTATCCTTCTCACAATCAATCACCAACTGGTTTCAGAGTTACCTGTCTGACTGCCAACAATCCGTTGTATGGCAGAATGACATATCTCCCCAACTACCTGTCTCCATAGGGGTTCCCCAAGGATCCATCCTTGGACCCCTACTCTTCTCTGTTTACACCAATAATCTAGCCTCTGCCACCAAACATGACACACTCATACAATATGCAGATGACTCGACCATCATCTGCTCAGCCCAGTCCCTACCAAAACTGCAAAAAGTCACACAGGAAGCCTTTTCCTCTGTTGAAACATGGTTATCCGGTGCCCGATTAATACTCAACCCAAACAAAACTAAACTACTCATCTTCCAACCCACCAAACATACTCAAAACAACTCTCACTTTAACATCATGGCAAAAGACAACACCACTATATACCCAACTGAACACACCAAATTGCTAGGAGTGGAAATAGACAATAAACTAAAATTTGACATTCACATATCCATGACTAGAAAAAAAGTCCACAAAACACTAGGAGCATTATACAGAAATAAGCAATTTCTCACCAAAGCAGCAAAGATTTCAATAGCAAATTCCCACCTTATCTCCACCCTACTTTATGCCTCTCCAATATATACCAACCTAAGGCAATGTGATATAAACAAGCTAGAGACCTGCTACAACAAAATCGCCAAATTTGCCACAGGGGCATCCTACCGTAGTCACCACTGTCTCTCACTTGCTGAACTGGGCTGGCTTGAACTCCCTCACCTCCTTCAGTGGTATCAACTCTCACTCGCCCACAAACTAGTAAACCATCCACTAAATGTCCTATCCCTCCAGAATCTACTCCAACCCTATCGCACCACCAGACCACTAAGATCCAGCAGCAAAAATCACTTGCAGATCACTAAAGCCAATAACTTTGCTGGTGAAGCACTATTCTCTTGCACCATAGCCAAATTATGGAACTTGCTCCCACCCACAATTACCTCCATACCATCATGCACCCACTTCAAAACTTTACTAAAAGCACAACTAAAAACATGCTGGCTATGCCCTTGCAATTCACACTCTAATATCATCCACCCATCCAACCACTACCTTTCTTTCCACTCCACTAACTACCTTGATTACAGCAAGCTCAGATGCTCATAAGCCAGTACTTATTATACAGCACAAACTTCTTCTTCTTGTAACATTTGTTAACGTCTGGTATGCACTTCACAGATAAAGATTCTAGTTGTCTACTGATGTACTATGTTCTTCATCTGTAAATATGTTGTAAGTTTTTGCTATGTAAATTGTTATTCACTATGTAATCCAATGTATATACTGTCTGTTTATTTTAACTGTGGAGCTTTTCTCCCCGAGCCTCCGCTGAAAATGGACCTACGTCCAGTCGGACACTCCCGGTCAACAAATTTAAATAAATAAATAAATAAATAAATAAATAAGGTATCTGTCTGGTGTTAATATCATTTCAGAGCAAGAAAGATTGGTATACAGCAGTCCCTCATAATCGTCTCATTGTCTGCACAGCATGCATCACCTTTGATACTGTTTTCTCAGAAAAGTGCATAATGGTGTATTGTATAAGGCAGAAGAAAGCTCCCCTGTTTATGTAAGGTTTCTGTACCTTATTACAAGAGGCTTACAGTTTGGGATGAACAGTTGTGAGGTAAGACAGACTACAGATACTAGCCACTGCCACATCCTTCTGCAGGACCTTCAGGAAACATTATTGAGTGAAGTGGAAACCCTCTGGGACATTTGGTCAGGAACATGCTAGAACTGTAAAGGAAATATAAAGACTGCTTTACTGAAAAATCAACAGTGACTCAGTGTACAAGGTACGTTCTCTGCGAGTAGCACTCTTGTTTAGTAACAGCTGCCCGAATTCTATAATGTCTGCAGCTAATGCCATTTTTATTTTATTTGCACCACTTTTAGAGATAGAAATATACTGTTGCGTTTTATTATATTTGCTAGGTAGAACAGCAACAATACTACTACACCTTCTCTGGAAACCTGGCAAAGTAGAGGGCAGGTTCCCTGAAAAAAAGACCTGTGTGCATTTTTATTCACTTCACAGATTACCATGTAGTTATAAATCAGCCCCACCCCCTTTTAATGAAACAAATCTGATACAGCCTCTGCTGAAAACAGGCTCTGTAGACCCAGTCAGACCACCCCGGTAAACAAATGTCAATTAAATAAATAAATAAAATATCTGTAAAGAAATGACTAATGCACGCTGCTGCACATCTCATGTCATTTAAAAAGACCCATGTGATACTGCAATACTCACGGACAATGTTTGTTGCTTATTTAGGTCACACCTCCTGCAGTGTACCTGGACGCTCTTTTGCGATGTGTTTTATATTACAATGGGCAGGATTCACGAAGCCTCTGTGTAAGAGTTACAAGGCTTACATGGAGGCTACAGTTAAACGGTGTGACGTCAGCATGTCATGCATATGCATGAGAGTATGCTGAATCACACCTAAGGCTAACACGGTCCGTGGAAGACAGTAGGGGGCGTGTCCGTAGGGCGAGCCCTGCAAACGGACACGCCCCCAGAAGAGTAAAAGTCCCGAAAGTAAACCCCCACGACAGAGTCCGTGTAAATGTGAATAAACACAACACAACACATGCCCCCACAGACTATGAACATAAAATGTATAAATGAACATCTTATATATTTTTTTTAAGTTGCAAAGATGTTTGCCCGTGAGTGCGCTCATTTGCGCGGGCGTGCCCGGCGCTTAGCCACAGTTAGCAGTCAGTTAAAAAGTATATAAGAACTAAATATGCAAAGTAAGCCAAGAAGCAATAGCGTAGCGGTAGAGACGTTGGCTGAAGAGAAGGCAGTCATGGTTCGAGCCCCCACAACATCAATTTTTATTTTTAGTGAAATAAGCACGAAACAAGTCCCTGACATATGTACACATATAAAATTATATTTTATGTAAAATGTAATGAAATGGGCCATGTATTTTGAAGAAATGTGAGATAATAAAAAAAAAATGTCAAATGTGCCTATAGCTGAGCTACAGTCTAACAAGTTGAGTACATCTGCCTGTAGGTGAGCAGTGTTTTAACAGGTTTAAAATGAGTGCCCATAGGTGAGCAGTGGTTTAACAGGTGTAAAATGAGTGCCCGGGGTTGAGCAGCGTTTTAACACGCTGAAACTGTGTGCCTGTAGCTGAGTTGAGCGTAATATGCGTGCTGACAGCCAAACCACGCGTAAACCAGCGTGATCCGTTTGCGCGGAGCTGCGCACCGTGCCAACAAGCTAACCGATGGGCAACGTTGAGCAAGCTGTATCAAAACTGCCTTTACACAGACACACCTCCTAGCCTGTGTAGACAGACATAAAATATAAAAAGCAATGGTCAGGTTCGAACCCAGGATACCATGCACCATAGTCAAAGTACTGAACCACTAAGCCATGACAACTGCACTTAGAAATGCAGTAATAGCATATATAAAGGAATGAATAGAAAGAGGAGCATGACAAAGCAGGTTTTGTGAAGCTGATACAATTCCAAAATGGCCAATCACAGATAAGTGTGGGAAAAACGGCATATATAAGCCCCATAGGCAGGAATACACAGCATAACCGATTGTAGAACCGACTTGCAGCCAGGATGTCAGGTGTAGATGAGGGTAGTTGCTTCCGAGCACAGAGGTGGGGCATTGAGGAGTCGAAATATATGGTTTGGCTCCTCGTCCATAATCATGAGGCCCAACTCATGCAGGGCCAGGTCCTGTGGGGAGCATATAGGGCTGAGGCGTGGGACCGGTTGGCTCATGATCTCACCAGTGCCACAGGAATACCAAGGACTGGTGAGCAGGTCCGTCACCACCATGCGGACCTGAAGAGACGGAAGCAGGACCAACTGAACCGTTGGATCCAGGAGGCCCGGCAAATGCCCAACGCCCCACTACTGAGTAAGTTACATGTAATTATTTATGTAAGAAATTAACCTAGCTGATATTATGGAGATGTGTATTCCAATATTACTTTATTTATATTACAGCTGCAGGTGTCCATTCTGCGAACCGTCAAGCCTATGGTGATTGGCTGGCACGGTTGCGCCACCAGGCAGGTCAGTAATTCTCTCCCTTTAACTGTAAATAAATATATAAGTATGACAGTTAGCAAGAGAGTGCAGTGTAGTCACTAATTAATAAAATGTGCAAGTAACAGTGTAAGAGGGTTTGCAAGTATTGCTTGATTATAAAAGTGTGATGCAGCCTGTAATCCAAACATAAAAATGAAACAAGTCTGAAATAAAGATGTCCCACCTGTAATATAATAGTACATAACCTGCAGCAGGCTGAAATGTACAGCTGCAGAAGCTGAGTAAAACACATGTGTGAAATATATCCCTGTTGAAATACAGAAACATGACAGAAGTGAGACTATTGGAAAGGATTGTTATAACCACAGGTAAAACATGTCAATAAAGCCTAGAATTAAGTACCATCCTGAATTGTAAAAATAAAAGAGAGAGTGTGAGAAAGAGGTATGAATCCACCAATAAAGTAGTAATAACTCCTGAATAAAGTATACTGCAGTCAGTACAGAATGAAATGAATGTGACAGGCAGAACCAAACAGTAACAAGTGTTGAAAACGGTACCGCAGCTGGAATGTGTGTCCCAAAATCTGGATATGTTGCTCTCAGTCTGTAATATGCAGATAGTATGGTTGTCTGAAATACCAAACATCCACAGTTGTCTATAGCTATATAAAGCAAATGTAGCAGGATGATGTAGCTGAACAGAGCCAGATATGAATGTGTATGAATAAAAATGAAAATGTATATTGATGCAGCAGTAACATTCCTATCACCAACCTGAAGTAGTTATCACATAGGAAACTGTAGGCAGAACTGTAGTGTGTATATATCTGCAGCTATTAGAAATGTACAGCATATGTATTGGTATTTGAAGTTGTTAATTACATTTTCTTCACCCTACCCTATAACCACATATAATCCATTCCATGTGAAATTAGTATGTGCAATCACAATTAACACCCCTGGACATTTGTCCTGTTGGTTCATACATATTTGCATGTACGTTGATGCATCTGCCCTGTTCATACATCCACACCTGATGGCCTGTTGCCATCAATCAACCCTGCATGTTGTTGGATTGTGTATTGCTGTTCAAATTATGCATGTGTTATGCTTGCTGTTCAATGGTTTGAATATATGGGTGTTTGGTTAATGGGAATACTAATGCATGCTGTTACAACTAATTGTGAATGGTATTGTACGTTACTAACCCAAACTGTCATAACATAATGCAAAACACAGGATGACAGGGAAGGCGGGTTCCAGCGGACCCACCTCTTCCTCCACAGCTGGCGAGTACACCTGGCAGTAGTGCCCAGGCCGGACCCTCCTCCGGTGGCCCTGTGCCACCTGCAGGTGGAAGCGCTGCAGGGGATGGGGCTCATCCCACCTCTGCAAGTGTGGCCGGAGGAGAACATCCACTCACCCTCTGTAATGTCCGGACTGTGGTGCGTAGGGAGATCCAGGACGCTGTTCTTGGGCCCCTACGCCAGCTTGAGGCACAGGTGGCACAACTCACAGGCGTGCCTGCTGCCCGGCCTACACAGCCCCCAGCACAGCCCCGTCCTGGGCAGAGAAGGCACAGTGGCAACTGCCCATGGGTGGGGATCTCAGTTCCACTGTTGCCATCTGTGGGCTCATGGGCTCGAGATATACAAACATCCGTCCCCGTCAATTGTGTAACCCCCCCCACATGTGTCATACACCGCCCCTGTATGCGTCTTGTTTGTCTTGTCTGTTAACCTACCCAACCTACCTCCCCAGCTATACCGACTTCCTGTACCTGACATACCACTCTCACCTGAAAAAAAAAAAAAAGGGCACTCTGTGCCCACAAAAAAATTACGCCCCATACATAGCTGCCCATTTTGCACACATGTCTGCTGGACATGTAAACTGTCAATTACAATTGACTGTACAACAAGTATTATTGTTGTCCTTACACCTCTCTCAGGGGTGGAAGGTTTCAAATGTCACACCAAATTACAAACATATGCACAGCTTTTGCTGATGAAGAAATGGGCAGCTATGGGCCTTACCTACATCCCTCCTGCAAAACCCGAGCTTGTTTTCCTACTGTCCTACCCTCTTTGTGACCCCTTTTTCACCACTTTCCTGTCTCCCCATTTTAGTTTCTTTCAAAGAAATTAGCGCGGGTGTGCACAAGAGTAAGCACTTTTAAGCAGTTGTAAGCGGGTATGCGCAGAGCTAAACGCCAGTGTGCATGCGTGAGCTCCGCACAAACCAGCACTAATCCACTTACAACTGCTTAAAAGTGCCTTAGTCACTCTGAATGACAAGGCCTGTAGTCTGCTCAAAAGTAAAATAAAATCCCACTGTCAGTCCCGAACCCAGGAAACAGTAGTCTGCATGACTTACCACTAAGCCATGACTGCTATATAAGAACATTGTGCTACAATAAATATATCACGCAATAGTAGGAATGAATGTAAAGGGAATATAGGATGTGTAGTACACAAAGCATGTCATGTATATTTACTGTCAAATGTAGTGGATTTCTATAATAGTAGTGTGTGAACAGAAACAGCCATGCTAGTTGGTAGCTAGTAGGTAATAATGTCACTGTAGCACCTTGCAAGCCACACACATACTCACAGCAGGATAATCACTGCCCGTACCCCACAACCTCTTACAGCAACACATCCAGACTAAGTAATAAAAAATGTGGACAAAGGCCCAAAAACAGGGACACATTACAAATATTGCTCCGACAAACTTAGACAGTTGAGAGAGTAACAGGTTTTGCATTATGTTGGATGTTTGGAAGGGTACGAAGTCTGAAACTGAAATGTTTGTCACTATAGTCTGACTTGAGCCCTGAGTGATTTGCCAGAAAAAGCTGTTTATGAGATATGGACCAAAATATGAATCAAAAATGTGGACATCCTGCAAATATCTGTACACTTGACAGGTCTGACACTGCCATATTTGAATAGTTAAGAGCCTAGACATAGCAACAGTGACTGAGTTACAGGGATGCCCCACAGACTCCCTGTGAAATGTACAAACAGTAGGCAGAAAGGTGTTACAACACATGCAATGGTAACTATGAAGTACTGAAAGTATGCACCACTTGCACAGCAGAAATAGTGTAGTAATACATATGCTCATGCTAACCCACAGTCACAACTGCAGAATACCAGAGAATTTAATTTGTGTACCCCACTGATATGTACCATTCCATGAGGCAGATAAAAGATGCACCTTAGAGTCACTGGGGCCTGCTCAGCAGCATACTCAAATACCCTAATAGATGTCAAGGCCCACACCATGGCCAGACCACACTGCATGCAGTAACACCCTAGCAGATAGAGCAAGCATTCCAAGGTGTGAATGTACATGGAAAATAGGAAAGCCACAGCAACACACTACAGTCAGGACACCTAGCAGGCATACAAGTAGTGAATGTAAAGGGCAAATATTGAAGCCATAGCAACAAAGTGCAAGAGCCACTGCTATATACCAGTTACACCACATGTCCCACAGGAAAGCACACAAACCCACATTAACAGTAGTAGTAGTCTTAGGTGTTAGTGTACATACACACTTAATACAGGAAACTGGAGAAATGAATGGATAAATGTTAATGTACAACACAGCCGGAAATATGAGAGAGATACTAACCTTTACACTCACAGAACAGTGTCCACAGCATACCAGCATGGTCCCTGCCCTTAAACTCTGAAAGGGCTACGCCTATCTCACATACCTTTTTATAGCACTGTCCTGAAATTACAGTGAGAACTGCAATCAGTACACAACTGGCTGCATGCAATTAGCAAATGCTGGCTAACAATTGGTGCAGAGGCCATCACATGGACATATGCAGATACCTACAAAAGCATGCTGTACTCCCAGTCCACACATGCAATACTTTCATTGCACCCTCTGGAGGTAGGGAGAGAGAGAGAAAGAAAAAAATAAATAAATAAATAAATACACAAACAAAAACACTTAAAACCTACTAGAAAGCTAACATCTGTCAACTGGAGCAGCAGGACACCGATCCAAAAGGCAACGCAAGCAGCTGTGACAAACACAGGTAATGTAAAGTAATACTTTAAAAGTCTACATACTGTGAACTCTCCATATGTGTCATTGGTCTGTATCTATATGTATATGAAGATGTGCATAGGGCAGGGGACATACAGCAACTATCAGTGAAGGCTGTACATACATATGTATGTGAGGGCATCTATGTGCACATATCAATGTAAGTTGAATGTAGGTTGTAGTGCAATGTACAGTTATGTATGTTTAGCAGTATGTTAGTGTGTGTATACAGTTTTGTAAACAAACATGTTGATATACCTATCTATCATATGGATACGTATGTATGTCAATATATATATGTATATATAATATGCATACATGTATACATAGATAGAGAGGGATGTAGGAATACATAGACAGATGTAGATAGACAGAATATGTACAAACATATATATGTAATACACACATACAGATATAGATATATGTAGATACATATACATAGACAGACAGATCTGACTATCTACAGATATGACTGTATATGACTATCTCACACTCCCCCTGTCCCACCCCCTCTGTCACTTTCACCCCTCTCTGTCACACTCCCCCCTCTCCATATCTATAGCAATATATGTACATCGATATATATATGTGTATATGTATACAGACATATATATATATATAGGTACAGGTTCCTACCCACAGATAAGACATACCCTGCAATAAACCACACAGCATTAAGAAGCAAGACTCCCCATGGGTACATGTCACACATACCCCTGCTGAATGTTAGTCAGATAGGTAATATGCCATATGAGTCACCCTGTGTAACTGTTTGACAGGAGCAGGTACCATCACATCACATGTGTCACAATGGTCAGGGTAGCAGAACAGTATGCTGCTGTAGTCCCAGGGGCAATAGCATATTGTATTGTATTGTATTGTGTTGTATTGTATTGGTATGTAAAGGTGCCTCCTTTGTGGAGTGGAACCACTGCTGCTGTACGCCTGTGTACAGGTACATATCCTGTAGTCAGGCTAGTGTTACATAGCACTTCTATATGCGGGTTTAGCTCCTCTTGGAGTTCATGTAGCATGCAACCGGGGATACCATCAGGTCCCAGTGATGCTGTGTTTTTTGCTTTTCTGAGGGCGGCTCTCACCTGGACATCTGTGATGACAGGGAGGTTACATTCAGCTGGGATAAGTATGTCTTCGTTTGAGGGAGAGGGAGGGGGGGGAATTGCACTGAACCTGTCTGCCACAATGTTGCCAATATCTGTGGGTTCAGTGAATTATTTGTTGTTGTGTACTAACTATGAGCATATCGGAGGGTTTCTGACCAAGTTTCTAACATAACTGAAGAAGGCCTTGTGGTTATCTGTAGTGTCCCCGGTGATTTCCCTCTCAAAGTTGCCCATGGATGTTTGTATGAGAGAACATAGCTCTTTACTAGTGTTGATCAGACATGCCTTCCCTTTATGGAATTATGCTCTGTCTTGCAGTAGCTTCCATCTTTGGTTATACAATCTGTTTATGGCTGGGGTCCACCAGACAGGATGCTTTCCCTTTGTGGAGAGTGTCTTGGTCTTATATGGGATTGCATGATCCATGCATTCTCGGAGATGTCCATAGAAATCATTTGTGAAGGAGTCAGCATTGTGGGTTGTGGCTTCCACTGGCCCAGTGGGCTTAAGGGATACCATCTCAGTCTTAAGAAGTGTAAAGTTTGCGTTTGAAATGTTATTCACTGTAGTCGTTTGTGCTAGTGGTTGAGGTGGGATATGTATATCCAGGGCGATTAGTTTGTGGTCAGATCACAGTAGTTGATGATGTACCCCATACAGTACCTCAATACAAACCCCCAGAGTGAGGAGGTGCTTTGGACCTGAATCAGTGTGCTGACTGCTGGGGTTTGGTAGTATGTCATATGGAGTGTGCCAGGTACTGTTGCACAGTTGTTGGCTGAGCACTGATGCCTGGCCATTTACATGTGTATCCACCAATAGACAGACAGATGCTATATATGGGAGATATGTTGTATCACAACAGTCGAGTAGCATGTGTAGTATGTGTGCCAAATTCTGCTGACATATTTTGCTGATATCATTTTATTTCCTTTTTCAGGACCATGGCTCACCAGCGCAATCCGGCATACTCTGCAGCCAAGGATGAGGAAATACACCAGAGCCTGGTGTGAGATTTTGCAATACTCTTTTCCCGCACCAGCCAGAATCTGCAGGAGAGAGCTGCACTGTGGCAAGACCTGGTCCGTTGGGTAAATGACATAGGCACGCATAATAGGACATATGAGCAGGTACGACATCACTGCAGTGATTTAATCAGAAATGTCCGTCAGCGTACTTCGGATATCCACAGGCAACAGGTTGCCACAGGTGGTGGGGTGGCTACACATCCCCCACTCACCAGACTGGAGGGACTACTCCTAAGTGTTGTGGCTCCAGCCCACCAACAACAACAACAGCAGCAAACCTGCATTATGATGGAGACTGGAGCCACACAGCACCTTGACTACGAGCGTGCAGGTAATATGCCATATGTATAGTTGACTGTTGTGTACACTGGTAGTTAATGTATGTGTGAGATGTGTCCTTGGTTTGTAGCTGTCATCATAGTATTTAATGTGCAAGTGTGATATTCTCAATATCAGCAGCTGACCTGTGAAAGGCAACTGTTGTACTACTGACCTGTATCATACTCAGTAACAATGGCACAGTTGTGCCCACTGACATTAATTTCCTCACTTCTGCAGGTCCCTCCGGTGTAACAGCAATGCAGCCTATCCATGCTGGTGAGTGTGTATTAACAATACCTTTAATAGTCTTAATAGTAATAGTAATATTGGGCTCAATCAGTAGTGCTCTGTGTATGCATGCAGGTGTGTCTGTGCCTGTGTGTTGATATCTTGCATACTGAGTAGTGTGCAAGTGTGCAACTGTGTGCAAGTGTGCAACTGTGTGCATGTGTGCACCTGTGCACGTGTGCATGTGTGCATGTGTGCACCTGTGCATGTGTGCACCTGTGCATGTGGGCATGTGTGCATGTGTGCATGTGTGCACCTGTGCACGTGTGCACGTGTGCATGTGGGCATGTGTGCATGTGTGCACGTGTGCACGTGTGCACATGTGCATGTGTGCACCTGTGCACGTGTGCACATGTGCATGTGTGCATGTGTGCACCTGTGCATGTGTGCATGTGTGCATGTGTGCATGTGTGCACCTGTGCATGTGTGCATGTGTGCACGTGTGCATGTGTGCATGTGTGCATGTGTGCATCACTGGTAACATTGTGTAGACATTGTAAACTGTGTTTCCTGTTTCCCTCCCACAGGTTCTGGTGCTGCTCTGGTGTCATGCAGCAGGGAACCTGAATCAGGTGCCACGGGTACTGATAATGATGACATCTGTGTAATGGCACAGGAAGGTGTGCCAGAGTCCATCATTGGTCAGCCAATTGACAGTACACAGCTGTCAACCCCATCAATGCGCACTGTCATCCTGCCAATACATCATTTGTCACCAATGTCCATAGGTGATGGACAGGATACAGTGGTCATTGACCAGGGTAATGTGGTATCTGTGGCACATGCTTCCCCACACAGCAGCCATGGGCATGGCCCTGAGATGGTACCACACAGACAGATGTCCAGGGGTTCTCGTGGGAGCATCCATGGGCGTACTGCCCCTGTCAGACGTGCCCACAGAGGTCTTACAACCTCAGCTATGTTTTGGGCTGTCATGCAGGCACAGTCACGTATGGAACGGTACACCAGACAGGGTCTGAGGGAGCTGACAGCATGTCGCACAGCCATGAGTGACAGTATGCGTGACATTGCGGCTGCCATCCGTAATTTCACTGATGTCATAGACAGACGTTATGGGGACATATTAGATCAGTTCCACAACTACATGTCCATGAGCCAGGGCAATGGTGGACGGTTGAGGCGTCGACGTGGGCATATGCCAGCAACAGCAGCAGCTGGCAGTCGTCGCGGATGACAACAGGGCCGCGGCCGCACCCATAGTGCCAGCAGCAGCCCCAGCAATGCTGGGTCTGTGCTGTCATCAGACCGCCCCAGGAGACCACGTGCACGTGGCTCTGGACAGGCCCAACAGGGATCTGTGTCCAGTCAATGAACACCTGCTTCTGATGACAGTACCCAGTCTGGATTAGTACCGGATACGGTCCGTAGCACCCCTGCAAGGCACAGGTACCATGTCCGTGGCCAGAGACACTGATCTGTATGACCTGGCAGGTACAGTCTGTGGCTGTCCACAAACACCGTTTTATATGGCAGCCATGAGGTGGAACTGTGTGCATCCATACACACATGCGAATTGGCAACACCTAGGGCTACCGCATACATGCACACACTGCATCAACATTGCCCCACCTTGTACTGCTGTCCCTCACCAACACACATACACATACATGTCAATTGGTGGTATCAGTGGCAGACTCAGGCATACCAAGTTCACACCCTGTGCATATGATGAAACTGTGCCACCTCCTGTAATCTGTAACATCAGTGCAGGTACAGGTTAACATGTTGCTGATGCACAGGGTGACTACATAGACGTGTAGTAATAGTATCATGTTGTTAACAGTACAGTGTGCTGATATAATTGTGGGTATATCCCAGCATGCCTGATGCAGTAAGGGTATGATTGTCTTGTACTGTTTTCTACACCCATGGTAAGTACCATAGTGTATCATCTGCACATGTTTACATACTGGTGGTAAAGATGTCAACAGAAGGCCACATACATAGGTAGCACAGGGGATAAGGTAATGAAAGTATTGATACGCAATGATGGACATGTAAACTGAAAGTGGCATGTTGCCCACACTGGACTCTGCAATGCAGATTTTTGAGGATGTTGATATGTGTGCAGTACTACATGACTGGTACAGGACACACAGGAGTACCCTGGTACTGCAAGCTCACATCTCATACCATGCTAGACAGCCCCAACACACAAAACTAACTTTCCAGGAGGGACAGTCCCCATAAATGTCATGGATACTGTGGTGGCAGGACAGGTAGCATACATCCTACTAAGTATGGAACCACTGAGTGAAGGCTCAGTGTCTGTTATTTGACGTGTATTACTGCAGGTATGAGCACCTGTGCTTCCATCCGGTTATTGTACATCTTGACGGTACATGGTCTGTACACTTGTGTGCGCTGAGACTGGACCCTGGCCATCTGACCTGTGTATTTCCATGTACATGTGTATAGTGCCTGCATATTTGCACTGTTACCTACTGGAAGTGGTACAGCTTGTTTGTTGTACAATGGACTACATGCAGCCCTGCTTACTGTAGCTTTGTTTGCATGCATGTTTGCTTGCAGTTACCCTGGAACACTGATTCCACCTGCAATGCAGATTTACGGAGCTTCTGTGGATTCCTAGTGACATCTGCATAGCTTACTATATGTATGTCCATGTCTCACTTGACAGAACGTCACTGTTTGTCCTGTTTGCATGTACGTTGCCTGTGACAAATTGCATATGACTTACCTGGCATTTGACCACGTGAGCAGTCATATATGCCAGTGCTAACTAATCACAGGCACTACACCCTCACATACTCACCTTCTGTACCTTGTTCCTCATTGGCCCTATGTGCTGTTAATCACCATGGCAATCACAATACTATGGTAGCATGTGCAAAGGTCACTTGTCAGTCACCTCTATGGTACAGTTGTGGAATATGTGAGTCATGTGGCAATGTCACAGCTGCCACATGTACACAGTCAACCCTCTCCCCTACACATGGACGTACACCACATGTGTGAGATGCAACCACATAGCCAAACTGGGGACTAAGCACTCTGAACCCAGTACTGGCATAACCAGTCAGGTGGCATGAAATACTACAGTGACTACAATACCAGTCTGATGTAGACCTACACTGACAGCAATCCAAACACATGAACACACTGGGGCATTCTTGGAGCCTCAGAATAGCATCCTGCCTGAGCAGCAGACACCTCTGCAGCTGGCACACAGGCATATGTTAAGCCGGAACACAGCACGTGCAACACATAGCACACAAATCCTGTGTGCCAAACAGTCACAGCCTGTACGGCTAGACAACACACCTGCTACAGTTGTGTTAGGTACCTTTATTGTCCGGTACAGTGAGGTCCCGCTCACCAGGCTGGACAAGGTGAAGGTCACAGTGATATGCCCGTGGGGCACTATGGTCCACCACATTACACAAGCATACAGGCCAGTCAGAGGCATGGACACATATGACTCAGTCATTGTCCATGCCACTATGGCTGACCTGTGATGTACCTCCCTGGACTACATGATAGGGAACATAGAAGGGCTATCTGAGCATATGGCACAGGCTGGTATGACCCTGACCTTGGTTGGCATCATACCCTCACCAAGAATGCTGAAGTATTACTGAATGCTGATGAATTACTGTAGCTACAGCACCCTAGCTGAAAGGTTCCTAACATGTAGTCACTGCATTGTTATGGAACAACTTGTTAGCACTCCCACAACAGGTGAAACCATGCAGCACCTGTTCATCAACAACATGTAGACTATATGCCCCAGACCAGATGTGTATCCCTCGCTGCTAGGATGATACCATATACAACTCACACTGTATATACACATACCACATGCGGCACCCGCACAGAAAACCACAGTCATAATGTTATCCAGTGCAAATACCATGTATTCACATGTGGCAGGCATCAGACATGGGAACTATTGAAGGTCACAGGTATATATGTGTATTTGGCACACATACATCATATGTGTGCATTGCCATTACTGGTTTAATCGATGTCATGCATTATTGTGAACAACAACCCACACACATGGGCATTCTATGTGACAAAAACACAAGTGGCATTTGTGGAATTCAAAGCCATAACTAACTGTGCTATGACAGTAGTGAGAGACGCAGTAGCAGAGCATGCTATTTGCATTACTGGGAGAATTGCCCTCTTCTGCTGTACTTGTAAGGTGCTGACATCATCTCTGTGTAGAGATTGGAATATGCAGCAGCTGGTGTGTTGTACTAGTTGCCAAAAGGGTCAGTTCTCTCACACATGTACACATTCTACTTCCACCCCCCTACACACACTTGTAGGATTCATACCTCTATCTAACTATGTTTTGACACTAGTACGAGACGCAGTAGCCGAGCACACTATTTGCATTACTGGGAGGTTTCTCTTCTCCTGCTGTACTTATAGGGTGCTGGCATCATCAGTGTTTAGAAAGGGGAATGTGCATCCTGTAGTGTGTTCTCCTAGTTGCCAAAAGGGACATTTCTCTCACACAGAATTGCACACACACTAACCCCCCTCACCCAAACACACACACTGAGCATTTGTAGGATTCAAACCTCTACCTAACTATGTTATGACACTCAAGATGGACGCATTAGCAGAGCACGCTATTCACATTACTGGGAGGTTTTCCTTCTCCTGCTGTACTTATAGGGTGCTGACATCATCAGTGTTTAGAAAGGGGAATGTGCATCCTGTAGTGTGTTCTCCTAGTTGCCAAAAGGGACATTTCCCTCACACAGAATTGCACACACACTAACCCCCTCACCCAAACACACAGACTGAGCATTTGCAGGATTCAAACCTCTACTTAACTATGTTATGACACTCAAGACGGACGCATTAGCAGAGCACGCTATTCACATTACTGGGAGGTTGTCCTTCTCCTGCTGTACTTATAGGGTGCTGACATCATCAGTGTTTAGAAAGGGGAATGTGCATCCTGTAGTGTGTTCTCCTAGTTGCCAAAAGGGACATGTCTCTCACACAGAATTGCACACACACTAATCCCCCTCACCCAAACACACACACTGAGCATTTGCAGGATTCAAACCCCTACCTAACTATGTTATGACACTCAAGATGGACGCATTAGCGGAGTGCGCTTTTCACATTACTGGGAGGTTGCCCTTCTCCTGCTGTACTTATAGGGTGCAGGCATCATCCGTGTTTAGAAAGGGGAATGTGCATCCTGTAGTGTGTTCTCCTAGTTGCCGAAAGGGACATTTCTCTCACACAGAATTGCACACACACTAACACCCCTCATCCAAACACACACACTGAGCATTTGCAGAATTTAAATCCCTACCTAACTATGTTATGACACTCGACATGGATGCATTAGCGGAGCGCGCTATTCACATTACTTGGAGGTTTTCCTTCTCCTGCTGTACTTATAGGGTGCTGACATCATCAGTGCTTAGAAAGGGGAATGCGCATCCTGTAGTGTGTTCTCCTAGTTGCCAAAAGGGACATTTCTCTCACACAGAATTGCACACACACTAACCCCCCTCATCCAAACACACACACTGAGCATTTGCAGGATTCAAATCCCTACCTAATTATGTTTTGACACTCAAGACGGACGCATTAGCGGAGCATGCTATTTGCATTAGTAGGAGGTTTTTCTTCTCCTGCTGTACTTATAGGGTGCTGACATCATCAGTGTTTAGAAAGGGGAATGTGCATCCTGTAGTGTGTTCTCCTAGTTGCTAAAAGGACATTTCTTTCACACAGAATTGCACACACACCAACCCCGCTCACCCACACACTGAGCATTTGCAGGATTCAAACCCCTACCTAACTATATTATGACACTTGAGGGAGACACATTAGCGGAGCACACTATCTGAATTACTGGGCATCGGGTCTGTACCTGCAGTATTTATAGGGTGCTGACATCATTATTTATACAGAGGTATGTACATCTATTACTATCTGTCAGGTGGGGGATAGCATATATATGCATTTGCAGCCACCTACTTCAGGGTCAGATATGCACAACAGCACTGGCAGGTTATGTTTTATACCATGGTTTGTGACCACAGGACCTGTAACACACAACACAACTGGTTCAGACCACCCCTCCCACATCCAGGACACACACTTTGCTTCCCTGGGAACAGTGCCAAGATATGAAGGTGTTCACATACACCATTCCAGTTGTTAACGTCAGGTACAGGTATGTTGTGTGTGGGAACTACTCAGGCCTCTACAACATTACCCCACAGCCACTACAATTTGTGAGTCCATGTGCTATGGCAGGACCACTCACCACAGCCACAAGGGGGAATACATATTGCACCTGACCATCTGCAACATGGGTACTCACTGTTCCACACCAGAGGTAGACCACCATTGTTGATATCTGACCATACCCACCTTTCCCTGGATATCCATATCCCATCCCCACCCCCAGGCAAGGTTGTCACTGCAAACAAAGTGTCTTTATCAAAAGCAGACTTTGCACTTGTGAAGACTGGGGTGGAAGACTTCAAAGGACCCATGCTGGGGGAGTATACAGGCCACTCTGCATAATCCTTGACAATTGCATTCTATGAGCATGTGGAAGGTTTGCATTGATCATGCTATCCCAAATATACCCATGACTCCTCCACAACAGGACACCTGTCAGGTATACACCAGCCATATATGAGCTGTCCAACAGACGGAGTGAGCTAATACATTGCAGAGCAGTAGCCCACAGAGGGAGGACATCTCTGAACAGTACTGGCACGACACTTCAATCCCTCATAATCATCACGACAAAGTGTTGACAGTGACATTGACCAGACACTGCAGATAAGGCTCCCCTCAGTCTGTTATTGACGCACACTTACTGTTAGAGGTCCTCACCAACCCTCTTCCAGCACACACCAGCCACGTGGATGTGGCATAGCAAATTCAACCCCTGGGATCTCCATTGTGTCCCTGCTTGATGGAGGCACAGCACACTAGCCTCAAACGGTGCCTTATGTGACCTACTTTACAGTGGCACAGTAGCCTACTGTACTGTGGAGGCAGACGCCAAGCACACTCTGGCTAAGCTTTCATTCCCAAGGGCAAACAGCCTAGTATTGACCTCTACACCCATATGTTTAATTGTCAGATGCACAATATTTGTTGCTGATAGACTGTTTGCAGGTCTTTATTGCCATAGCATTCCCTGTTTCTATGAACAACTTGTGTATCTGTGGAAGATGTTTGAATATGAGAGGGATCCACTATATCACTTATGTCTATGTAGTCATTTAACTGTGTGCACTGGGCAGATTGCTGTAATGTGGTTGGTTCCTGGAATAACATGTACAAATACCAGATATGTGTGGCCAACTGCTAAACTGAGATATGGCCTAAGTGTGTGAGCATGCCCAGTTCAGGCTTTCCATGGCATGTTGTCTGACATATGTCTCATTTATCAAAGTGTGCGAACATGCCCAGTGTGAGCTTTCCATATGTTGAACTCTGCAGTCCACCACATTTGTGGATGAGTGTGAACTTCAACAATATCTCACGTTTATGGTTGTGTGTTGGGTGTCATGTTGTGTGCTTATTGGCCAACTGCTTTGTGTCTGAACACAACAGGGATTATACTGTGCCTGCAGGGTTTGCATGGGATACTTTGCATACAGTTGTCAACATCCTTTCATACTGACCTAACACTGTAGTACCATATAGTGTACTGGTTCAGTACTTTCACTGTGGTGGACAGTATCCTGGGCTTTAGTCCTATCACTGCTTTAATTTTTCATAGTGAGCACAACAGACTGGTTAGGAGCCAGTTGTGCCCATATGACCATGTTGCATTATGTTCAGATATGGACTACTTAAACCAGGCTTGTCCAACATTGGTAGTGTATTCCACAACATAGGTGGACATTGGCAAACACTAGCAATGTGCCCCAGGCCATTTCTAATGCTAGTCAGAGAGTGTGTTTGTCCTTCGATACACATTGTAACTGGAGTTTGCCATGACATATGTCATGGTTAGTATACTGTGCCTCCGTCTACCCATGACATAACAGTAATACCCAGGGTAAACCTACCATCTCCCATTCACTCATCAAGATTCCTCTTAAGGAGAGTCGATGAGTGACTCTCTGGCTAACCTGTACTGGGAGTTTACTCAAGAGTGGGGGTGGCTTCTGTGTTATGGATCATTCAGTACAGCTTGTCCTATGTATGTCAGTGCTGGGGTTCAGGTCTCTCATGTGCATAGCTCACTGCCATTCAGATTGTACAAGGTGCAGCATGTTCATTGATTCCAGCTTGGACATGGCTTTATACATCAGGCACAGCTTGTCTCTGGGCGGGCAGTATGGCAGTGTGTGGAGCTGCAGTTTGTTTAATCAGGCAACACATGGCATCTGTTCAAGCTCTTTGATACTCCTGGTGAGGTACTTTTGGGGTCTTTCCAGTTGATGGAGGTGTCTGCTGAGGTACATCCCACAGTGGCCATTGTAGTCAATTGTGACGCTGATGAAGGATGACTGCAGAGCCACAATGACCTCCCCTGATCTAGATCTGACGACCTTCATGATTAGGTGGGTATATGGTATGTTTCTGTAACCATTACAGCCACATGCTTGTCCAATGCAAGATATCTATCAACTTGTGTCCCCAGGTCTCTTATTATATCTTAAGTACTTCATGGGTTAACACCTATGTGGTAATTGGTGGGCACTTACTGTATATCCACAGGGGTTGACTATACACTTTTCTGCAATTAGCTTGCTGACATGGCTATGGCACCAGTTGCCTGTTTCTATGTGGCCCTTTTGTGGGATGCTTGTGTCAGCTGGAGGGTCAGATATGGTGGCCAGTTTGTAGTCCTCTGCAAACTTGTTCAGACACAGTCCTTCCATGTTGGCCTGTACCTATGGGACATATATACCAAACAAGGGTGGTCCCAGGACCGAGCCTTGTGGGATGCCAGTTGTATCTGGTTTGTAGTCTGACATGGCTGCAGCATTTCTGACCATGTCAGTTCTGTCCTTGGTCTGGTTTGCAACCCCTCTACTGACATAGCGGTTTATATTTAAGCTGGTGAGCTTATCTATAATGAACACGTGGGGTATTGTATGGAAGCCTTTTGCAAGGTCCAGCTAGGCTGTGTGGACCACATTCCCCTCATCAATGACCTTAATGACTGTTTCAAATGAGTCAAACATGTTTAAGGGGCAGGATCTGCACTTAAGAAAGCCACACTGGGTAGGGTCCAGTGTCAGTAGGTCCCCAATATCTTTATGTTTGAGGTACATGCTGATCCTTTCCATAGCTTTGCAGACCAAGCTTGTCAGGATTCTGGGGTGGTAGTTTGCAGTATCCATTAAGGCAACACCTTTGTGGAGAAGGACCACTGTTGTTGCACACTGCTCTTTGGGTACATATCCTGTGGTAAGGCTAACATTGAGCAATAGTGTTATTTGGTGTTCCATTCTTCTTGGAGTCCATGTTGGACTCAGCCCAGGACACCATCTCGTACCATTGATGCTGTGTGTTTTGCTTTGCAGATGATGGCTGTTACCTCAGCATCTGCAATGTCAGGGGGGCCAGCACTCTGCTGCGATAGATATTTGGCATTTTGGGGGGGGGGGGGTTGCACTGCACCTGTCAGGTTGGATGTTGGCAATATGTGTGTGTGTTTGGTATGTTGTTTGTAATATGTGAGTGATTCAGAGCATATCTGTGAATTCCCAACAAGGTTCCTACCATCAGTTAAGAAAGCCTTGTGATTATCCTTAGTGTCCTGTACAATTTCTATTTTCATAGGTTCATAGGTTCATACTAGGCTATCCGCCCTAGGGCATTTATAAGCCTAGCCAGAGTGTGTGTGGCTTTCGCCACCCCTTGCTATGTGAATATTATGGCCATTTAGGATTTACTTTACTGTGCCTTTGTCTGGACGTGGCACAGTGAAGACCCCCAGTGTACATCTACGATCACCCATCCACTTGGCAAGATTCCTGTTGAAGAGAGTCAGTGAGGGGCTCTGCCTAACATGGAGTGGGATTCCGTTCCAGGGTGTAGGGAGCCTCTGGGTTATGTATCTGTCCCTCCAGCACATCCTATTTCATTATGTGTTGAGGATGACATCTCTCACTCTCACAGCTCCGATGGATTTGGTTTTTCTGGGGTGGAGCATGTCCATTAATCCTGTGTTGGATATGGCCTTGTACAACAGGCATACAATGCCTCTGAGTAGGCAGTATGTGACTGCATACAGCTGGGGTGTCTACAGCTAGGCAGCATATGACATATATTTGAGACCCTTTATCCTCTTGGTGAGGTACCTTTGAGGTCTTTCTAACAGCTGCAGGTGTCGGGTAAGGTACATCCCAAATGAGGCATTGTACTAAATTATGGGTCTGATAAGAGAACGGTATAGGGGCACAATGACCTCTGTTGACATAGATGTGAATCCTTTCATGATAAGGTGGCCAATATAGAAGGTCTTCCTAGCCACATTGGCAATGTGAGTGTCACATGACAGGTTACTGTCCACTTGTGTCCCTAGGTCCCTGATTACTCCTTCCATACATAATGGATTACCACCCATGTGGTAATTTGTGAGTACCTTGTTTGGTATTTGGTGAGACATTCATACTGTCCAGTGTCTTCAGGAAGGCTGAGTGGGGTTCCTGTGTGTGAGAGTGTGGTCTGTAGCATGCTACAGACTGTACAGCAGTTTTGCCTACGGCTAGTTGCACATGGGTGGTCTCCGATGCTTTGTGCATTGTCAGTTACCTGGACATGTGGGTATCTGTGCTGAATATGGATACTCCCCCTCCTTTTATGTTTTGGTCCAAGTTTCGGGGCCATAACGCATGATATGAGGTATAACCTGGTAGTGCTGGTGTGCTGTCAGGAGCCTTGCTGCAGGTTTCTGTCACTGCACAGACATCAATGTTCTCCATACTGGGGAGGGCGTCGGGAGCATGCATGTTGAGGTTTACAGGTCTGGCATTGTGCAGCATTACCCTTATGTTTCTTTCCACTTATGTTTTCTAGGGAGGTGGGTTAGTCTTTTCAGCCTTGCCTACAAAAGGCTCTATAGAGGTGGCAAGAGCCTTATCCAATATCCAGACGCCCAGGGGTAACAGGTGCAAGCCATCCCTGGCACAGCAGCGTGGCTTGTCAAGCATGACATCCCAAGCAGACAGACATTGGATCCCCTTGGAATGACACCAGTAATTGTCCCACTTGTTAAAGCTGATCATTCTGTGTTTGTACTGTGGCATCATTCTTGGTGAAGGTAGGATGCTGCACAAGGTCAGTGTCATACCGGCCTGGACTACATAATTGGAGAGCTCATCTATGTCTCTTTTCATGTAGTCCGGGGAGGTACATATCAGGTCATTCACGCCAGCATGGACAATGACTGCATCATATTTCTACTTGCTTTGGGGTGACCTGCGTACTTGTGTTATGTGGCGTATTGTAGCAGCCTACAGCCAGCTTACTGTACCCTTTCCCTTGTTCAGTCTGGTGAGCAGGACAGCAGTGTGTCTGACTATGGAGTCACCTATTACAACTGTATCAGGCATGTCGTTTCTCCTTCTGGCCTGTGACTGTTTGGCACACCAGCTTTGTGTACTATGTGCTGCATGTGCTATGTTTGGAGGTAGTGGTTGCTTGGGTGTCTGCTTTGGAGGCCTCTGTTGATGTGGTGTGTTTGTAATTAGAGCCTCCGGGAATGTTTTTCTGTGTTTATGTCTTTGGTTTGTAGTTGTGATAGGTCTATGTGAGACTGGGTTTGTGGTGTGTGTGGTTACCTTCTCCTCCTGACTAGTTTTGACATTACTGAGTTGAGAGAGCTCAGCCTCCGGTTTGGATAAATGGTTGCATCTCTCACATATATTTGTATTTCTTGGGGGAAGGTGAGGGTTGTCTGTGGACATGGGGCAGGTGTAACATTCCCTCAAGATTCACAGATTCAACTTGTTGTAGCTGGCCTTAGTGGATTGTATGAGTGGACATATTTTATTGCCATACTACTGATCAGAGATTACTTCCCTTTTTAGGTTTGCTCTATCATGTAGTAGCTTCCTCATTCTCTTGCATGGTTTGGTAATGGCTGGGGTCCACCATGCCAGATGCCTGCGTGTATGGCATTGTGTCTTGGTTTTATTTGGGATTGCATAATCCATGCATTCCTGGCAGTGTTCATGGAATGCCTGTATAACAGGTTCTGAGGTGTGGCCCATATTTTGCACCTGCACAGGGCCTTTAATGGATTCCACATCAGTTTGGAGGAGTGCAACATTTGCTTTACACATGTTTTTCACTGTGGTTTTCTGGCCAGGGACTGTTGTCAGGATGTGTATATCTGGTGTGACTACTCTATGGTCTGATCTTACCAGTGAGGGATACACTTCTCATCTTGCCATCCAGTACCCATGTTGCTGATTATCACATCCAGTATGCTCACCCCTCTTGTGGGAGTGGTACATTGTTCCTGAGCAATTTGGTTTATAGATTCTAGGAACCTTTGTCCTAGGGTGTTGGAGCTAGAATAATGCTCCCAGTCTATGTTTGGGTATTTTCAGTCACCCACTATAATGTGGTTTGGAGGGCTTGATATATTCATGTATTCCAACATAGGCCAAGTGCAGTTCCTGGTGTTAGGATGGTAGTCTGTAGCAGGCTATAAACTGGGAGGCAGTTTTATCCACTGTTACTTGACCATGGCTAGTCCATGCTGCTTCTTGTTGTGGTACCAACATGGGGGTGTGGCTATCCTTGACAATTATTGCTAGTCACCCTCCCTCCTTTTGTAGCTTGTTCCATGTTTTGAGGCTGTACAGCACAGTATGAGGTGTAACCTGGTAGTGTTAGGGTGTTGTTGTGAGCCTTGACCCAGTTTTCTGTTACAGGACAGATATCAACATTCTCCATACTGGGGGAGTTTAGACTGCATGCATCTTGCTGTTTAGACTTCTGGCATTGGGTAGCATTACATCTAGGTTCTTATCCCTTGTGATACCTATGGAGGTGGGTTTGTGTTTTGAGCCTTACCTATTCAAGGCACGCTGTAGGTAACAACAGCCTTTGTCAGTATCCACAAGGCCAGGACTGATAGGTGCACGCCACCCCTAGCAGGTGGAGCATCATGTCATGCTCAGCATGTCATCCCAGGCTGGCACACATTGGATCCCCCTTGACTAACAGCAATACTTCAGCCAATTATTGCAATTGATCATCTCATCTTCATATTGTGGCATCATGCTTGGTGAGGGTAGGATGTTAGTCAGGGTCATCAAGTTTGCATATACTACATGGTGTTACATTGCTTAACACATGGCAATCATGTCTCAGGTGGTGCTGCAGGGCTGCCTCTGTCGGATGCACATACTACACTCCCTGTACATGTTTGAGAGCAGGTTATGTCATTTTAGGCATCCCTGTTATTATATGAGTGAGTCAGAGAGGGGTGTCATTCCCAGGGTTCCTACTGAGCCAGTGTATGTGCTATGCGTTGCCTCTTTGCCAAGGCCAGGGCATACTGGGCATGCCTCCTTCTGCCTACTGGGGCAGGCTCAGGTTGTTCCTCCTCCAAGTCACGCTCTGCCTGTGATGGCCTTGGCAATGGTGGGGGGCTGTTTGGCCCGGCCCTATGCTGGTCCTGCTGCAGCTGTTTTTGCAGGATCATATTATGTAGCATAGCACATACCATGACAATTTGTGTACATGTAGTTGGTGAGTACTGCAAGGCTCCACCAGATGTGTCCAGACACCGGAACCGTGACTTGAGCAGCCCAAACACACACTCTATTACATTACGTGTTTGTGTGTGTGCCTCATTATGGCGTTCCTGTTCAGGTGTGTGTGCGTTTCTGATGGGTGTCATCAGCCACGGCTCCAGTGCATAACCTGCATCCCCCACTAGGTGTCCATGTGGGATGTCCCCATTGGCAAATGTCTGGTACAACTGCATCAAATACCAGATATGGGAATCATGGTAGCTCCCAGGGCAGCCAGCACACACATTCATTATTATGCCCTGGGCATCACACATGACCTGGCAGTTCATGGAGGGGAAGCCCTTGCGGTTTATGTAGGCCCTACTCCGCTCACCAGCTGGTGCTTTGATGCGTATGTGCGTGCAGTCTATTGCACCCACTACCTCAGGGTATTCCGCTATTTGCTGGAAGAGACGCATATTGCTGGCCAATACCTCATGGGCATTGGGGAAATATACATGATCACTGACATGTGCTGACATGGCATCCAGGAACTGGTGCAGTACCCTGGAGGCTGATGCCTGTGATATCCCCATCATATCACCAGTTGGTCTCTGGAAGGTACCTGTTGCTAGTATTCTTAGGCCAACACATACTTTGGTTTCCACTGGGATGGGTTCCCCTCTGTTGGTTCTGTGTGTGAGGCATGGCCTGCACAGCTCGACAATTTGCTGCAGGAGGTCTCTGTCCACTCTATAGCACTCCACTATCTCCAGATCATGTAACCCGTGGTAGGTGACCCTGGGCCTGTACACTCTTCTCTGTCTCCTCACTGTGGGTTGTCTGGCAGCATTTGCATTGTCATCACCCTCAGCAAGTCGCCTATGTCTCCTTATGACAGCTATGGCAGCCCCTAGCATTTCTGCTCTGAGTTAAGCTTTTTCAGTTTTCACTTCTAATAGCTTACTCCTGTCTTGCAGTGTCTCTTGAGAGAAACATCCTGCACTGCTGTTTGCAGTGTTTTAAGTGCTGGGCTGGGCGACAATTCTGCCTGTGTAATTGCCTGCTTCTAATTGTTTTCACCTGCTAGCTCCAGCAGTATTCCCTGCTAGCTTCCTACTATTTCTGTTGCTTCCTTTTTCCTTTCTGTTTCCTCAGGGCGGAGCAATGCTCATACCAGCGGAAACATGCTCACAGTGGCTTACACGTGCGCACACATGCTTACACAGTTTAGAATCTACTTATTCGGGTTAAAACACGCGCACACCAGCGCAAACAGTCTTACAAGTCTGCCAACAGGCTCCTACATGCTCAGTCTGCCTTACACGCGAGCACACTGCCCTGCTCGCACCTCATGGTGTGCACATGTGCGCATGCACACCCAGCAAGAAACTTTTGTGTTGGCAACAGTGTACACCTTCCATTTCTTGACTTTCCCATGCTTATCTTGTGGCACTATTTTTCCATGTTATGTGTCTGACATCTGTCACGTAACACTGACGTCCAATGAACTGCATTTCTTTCTGCCATTCCCCCCTGTGATGTCACCTATCTCCTACTCTGTTCCTCCCCCTTATGTAACTCTTACACTACTCGGAATGTGCTCATTTGCTATGTGACAGTGGGATTCAGTATCCTAACACTCATTTACATCAGATTGCCTACTAATGCTTAGTTACATGTCTTAGACTCAGCTTCCCCCCTTAGCAACCATGAAACGGTGGCCATGTTGTTTTTGGTCTGCTGGTCCCTGCATTGTAAATCCATGTATTGCATATAACCCACATTTGTGGGTTTATAACCTTCATTTTTATGTTTTATGTAGCGCAGCCCATTTGCGCAGGGCTGCGCTGCGTTATCGCCAAAAAAAAAATATTTATTTCTCATTTTTGCATCGGGGTACCTTGCCAATGGCCACATAGTTGGCCATTGGCATGCTGCCTGACACATATGCACCCTTTATTTGGAGCTGACATGGCTCCATTGTGCTATTTGCAGAAACGTACTCAGTTGTCAAATGAGTACATTTCTGCAGCTAACACGACTCTTACCCGGGCTGGTTTGAGCTTCGTGGATCGCTAATCTACCTCATTTGCATGCCTTTTGGCTGCAAGTGAGGTGATTAGCATATCCACGCCCAGTCCATGTAAGAGACGTTTTAGCTGGTCTCTTACACGGAATTTCGGGCTGTTCCTGGATTGCAAGGGCTGCATGGAGTCTTACACTACTCTTAGACTCCATGCAAGCCTTCGTGAATCCTGCCCAATGCTTTAGCACAATAGTTCTGCAGCCTTTCAGGATGCTATGCATGCAGGGAAGCTGCCTGCATAAAGAATAATAAATAATAACAATGACTGAGAGAAATGAACATTTTGGTAAAGGAATTACAACTTTTGTCAGGCTTGCACACCTTGTATGGTCAGGACAACTTTACTGTACTTACTTTATTATTTAGTTGTATATTGCTGGTACGATTTTTTTTTTTTTTTTTTTTTTGTAGAAGTTGATTTAAGTTCTGTTTGAATTCTGCGGTTACAGACTTTGATTAGTCTTTTCTTTTAAAATACTGTATTTGTTTGAAGCTGAATATGGATTCCTTAAATGAGTATGCAATTAATGATTTGCTAATGCACAAATATATTGTGCAGTATAATAAATGGGGTCTACCTGACATGGTCGACAGTTCACATGATCGACACTCATTTGGTCGACAGTTCATTTGGTCGACAAGCAGATTTGCCCCCTTCCCCAATGTTGTGCGGCCCTGGAGTTGATATATATATATAGTTAGGGGGGGTGTGGGGGGCACAGCCCTCCACATTGGGGGGTGTTGGGGGCGAAGTCCCCTACTTAAAATGCTTGTCGATCAAATGAACTGTCGACCAAATAAACTGTCGATCATATGAACTGTCGACCATGTCAGGTTGACCCAATAAATGCTATGCATATTTAAAGGTAACAGCTGATAACGCTGGTGATCTGTGTTCCTCGTGTTAGAAGTTGGATGATTTGCTTACCATCGTTAGAAGTAAATCTAGACTTGATGATGATCAGTCCAGATTTCTTGCAGTAAAGTTGAGAGATATGCAAACCCCTCAACTATCCAGATTTTTGCCTCATAATTTTGGCCTATTCCTCATAAAATTTGTGTTTTTCTGGCAAATCACTGAAGATTTAAATAACTAAATGTCATACATTTGAGTTTCAGCCTTCATTTCCTTCAGAAAATGCATGGTGGGTTGTAATGACAGATGTTTGAGGGGACTTTTATGGTTAAAATATTCTGAAATGGATAGTTTTGTCATTATTGGTTCATACATTTTGTTTCATTGCTTACTGGTAAAATGTTTAAAATTACAAATTTAAAACATACTCTAACAAGTGTAAATGTTTCTATGTGCAACTAGTTGTTTTTTTGTTTATCAAATGGCATACTGCGTTATAAAATCTAAAAGCAGTGTTAGTAGTATAACTGCTTTTGGTGCAGAAGGCTGTGGATTCTACGCCATGTAGATGGAGTGCTGATATTGCATTGCCCATATGATTGCTGATTATTTGGTGCATTATAAGGGGGATAGGGGTTCTACACTCCTGAGTATGTCCTTTGCAAGACATTTGTGGTGACTATGAACTTGTTGGTCATTTCCTATTGCAATATTACCAACTTACCAATTTTTTAATGCAATATAGGCAATTAATTCTTCAAGGAAAGCAGGCACTGAATTTGTAGATAAAACATTGATATGTGAAGTTGTTTTGCCAGTAGGTACGGATTTCTTTAATGTGGAATTCAGATGATTTTATATCTGCAGAGATTGTGAGTATGGAGTAATATTGGTGGATTATAATGACAGAAGTCTTGAGTGGCCTTTTATGGTTGAAATTTTCTGAAATGGGTAGTTATTGGTTCATACATTTTGTTTTATTGCTTATTAAAAGAATGTTTAAATCTACAAATTTAAAACACTTTCTAACAGGTGGTGCTGTATTATACAAGGAATATAATTCAATGCAATCAGAAAGGTGAATCAAAGAACAAATACACATATGCATGGCCCTAAAAATGTGTGCAAGGAGTCTGTTTTGAAAACACCCCAAAGGTAAACTTAATTCTTCACTGGCCAGATGCATTTTCTATGAATGTGGGTTTTCATGCCGTTTCAATGAATATGAATTTTTCACATTTCAATGAATGTGAGTTTCAAGGGCAGAGAAGTTTACTGCTTATGCTAAGTCTGTTTTCATTGCGAGACTGTATTGTTTAGCAAATGGCTACCTGTGTTTGTGCTATTTTATTTCAATATCTGTAATAACTGTAGAAACAAATACGAGAATAGTATGTGTGGTAACAGGTGAGAAATAACCAAATAATGGAACACTGGAATAGCTGAGGAGGGGGCTGCTGCTGGGGTGATGGGGTTGCTGCAGGAGCGGCTGCACTGGGGGGCAGTCTATTACCCTGCCTAGGGCCCTATTTCACTGTGATCTGGCTCTGGTATTTAAAGTAGAAAATACTATGCAGAAGTAGTTGTAGTTAAAAGATACCTTGCAATGTAGTTATTCTTCCTATGCATTTAAATAATTTAAGGCAATGGCTGGAGTGGCTTTCTTGGGGAGTGACCCTGTGGGTGTGGCTCAAATAGGGGGGTTTCATGACTGTGGTGTGGGTGGGGCTTAAGGGGCACCAGAGCACTACTTCGCCTAGGGCGCCATTTCGGCTAAGGCCGGCCCTGGGAATACACACACATTTCTAAGGCCAACATAATATATGTCAAACATACATGCACAGAGACGTGGGGAAGAGAAAGACAGATTGCGACAGACAGAATCCCATTATGAGGCCTTTCCCACCCACTACACATCCCATTGGCCTATATCACATGATGTGCTGATGTCATTCGCTGTAGAAATACCTTTGGTTAGCCCCCAGCCCTATAGTCTCAGTGGTGCTTGTGATAACTGTGTAACACTACAGTCCAAATAAGTATCCATGTAACAGTTGTGATCTCAGTCCTGTCAAATGTTAAGTGGTGTGTGCATGTGTGTGTGTGTGTGTGTGTGTGTGTGTGTGTGTGTGTGTGTGTGTGTGTGTGTGTGTGTGTGTGTGTGTGTGTGTGTTTCTAGATGAATGTGGTTGAGGCCATTCACACACACTAAACTTCCCTTACTCCTCCTTCAACACTGCTGGTGATGTCACTCACCTTCAAAGATACCTTTGGACAGCTCTCTAACTTATAAACTCCATGGCACTTGCGATAGCTGTGTAATACACTAGTATAGCAAACTAGTTAGATAGGAGTTCTAATCCTGGTCCTGGCAGCTATGAAAATGTGTGTGTTTATGTAAGAGAGTGTGTGTGTGTCTTTGTAGACACCTGATTTTGTGGTCATTCACACTTACTACACTTCCCTTACCCCTCCTTTAGCACTGCTGGTGATGTCACTCACCTTCAAAGATACCTTTGGACAGCTCTTTAACATATAAGCTCCGTGGTGCTTGTGATAACTGTGTAATAATATAGTGTAGCAAACTAGTTTGGTAGGAATTCTAATCCTGGTCCTAACAACTGTGAAAATGTGTGTGCTTGTAGACACCCGATTTTGTGGTCATTCACACGTAATACACTTCCCTTACCGCTCCTTTAGCACTGCTGCTGATGTCACTCACCTTAAAGGTATGTTTTGATAATGTTATACCTGTAATCTCTGTGGCATGTGAGATAAATGTGGAGCAATGAAATAGCAATAACTACATGGGTAGGGGTTTGAATCTCATTCCTGGCAAGCATTTTGTGTGTGTACATATGTATGTCTGTACCTTAAAGATTTTGGCACCATTTACACCCAGTACACTTCTCAGTGCTTGACTTTAGCAGTCCTACAGATATCATTCACCTTAGAAGTACCTGTTGGAAACCTTAAAGCATGTGTGGTAAGTGGTGTGTCTGGTAAATGTATAATGTAATGGTTTGAAAACATAGAGGCTTGACCCTCACTCCTGGTAAATGTTTGTGTAGGGTAAAATAATTTGTGAAATCTTACACCCACTACATCACTCAATGCCAGTATTTTCAAGGGCTGATGTTCCTCACCTTAGAAGTACATTGGGACAACATCCATCCTGTAAGCTCTGTGGCGCATGTGATAAATGCGTAGAATTGTAATAGTACTAAATAGCTAGGTAGGGGTTTTAAACTCAGTACTGGCAAGTGTGTTTGTGTGTGTGCTGTCATCAGTATCCTGTCTGGGTGTTGGTGTGATTGTGTAAGGGGTGGTTTTTGCTAAATTATTATATTGAGGACCTAGTATATGTCCCAATGTCCACATTACAAGGCCAGCAGTTGTCAAACACCATAAAGGTTGGTGTAGATAATCCACAGCCCTAAATGTCTAGTGCCATGTGCAATGACTATGTGACAGTATGTATTAGTGAACAATATAGGCAACCTTTCTAATACACAGAGACTATTCTCCACCCACAGATCATACACAAACACACTTAGCTAGGCAGCAACCACAATATTGGTAGTACTCCAGCAAATTGCCTCACAGATAGTACCCACGGTGTGATTGCAGTGGACTACATACCTGTCAACCACAACAGTGCCACTGATATCAGAAAGTACTTTGATGTGTTACATCTCCTGAGTGAGTGTGTGTTATCCAGCAAGTAAAAGGACATGGTACCCTGTTCCATCCCCTCAGTAGCCCAATCAGTGTGTACAGTGGCCCTTTTTCCATGTTCCCCACTGGACACCTGCAACAACTGTAGAGTCTGCAAATGTACTTCACAAAGGGGATACCATGCCTTATACACATGCCCTGTATGGACAGATGCCAGTAACTCCAATGAATCCCTGTATCATGCTGTCTATGTAGGTGCAATCACTACCTCAGTTACATGGCAAGTTACATAGCTATGTCTCAACAAACAAGGTCAGGAATGCTACTTCTGAAGATACCAATCTGTCCACACAACATGCCCCAGAGACCTCAAGCACACTTCCACACTTCAAAGAACATGCATGTGGGACATGTGCACACCCTAGACACTGTCCATGTTATACAATATAAATCACATACATGTGAAGCAGTGCACATCACTGGCCACCCACAACAGAAATCTGGATGAGTGGATGGGGAATACAATACCCACCCCAGGGGACCACTCCAGTGACTATACTCCTGAGCCACACTGGGGACTATTTTCATGTGGCCTGATGCCAGGGTATTCCCTTGGGCAAGCCTTGTAGAGCCTTCCGGCCCATTCACCTACTACACACCTATGAAGCAATGAACCTATGGATCTCGGTACTGACAAATGTGGGGCCGTGCACGCATTTGTGTGTGTGTGTGTGTGTGTGTGTGTGTGTGTGTGTGTGTGTGTGTGTGTGTGTGTGTGTGTGTGTGTGTGTGTTTGTGTGAATAGTAATCTCAGTATTTTTGGTTGATGAATATCCCTGTGGCTGTGGTTATTAGCAATTGGAGGTGTGTCCAAACCACAACACGTACCATTCTCCATTCTAGAAAAGATGTAAATCAAGATATACCTATGTACAACTCGCTGCCCTATAATCTGTGAGGCATATGCAATCACTGTGTTACAGACCGGGGATTTACGTGCATACTGTACCCTGCCTATGACATGGTGGATGTATTACCACACTGCCATACCCGTGGTCTTGCTGCAGGGCCACATCCTGGTGACACACAGATGCCTAGAATGGTAATGGGATACAGCACGTGAGAACACATTCACTTAACACTTCACTTGTGGGGGGAGAGAGGGATAAAGCTGGCAATGAATGTGTTGCCAAGACTGTGGCCAATATCTGTTGTCTTAGGATAGGTATTAGCATTGTGTAGTAACTCGCAGCACTTGTGTTTAATGCTGTGGAGTTTGGTGATGTAACTATCAAAGGCTGTTGTGACTGTCAACAGTGTCTGCTGCATCTCTGCCATCATAGATGCCTTTAAGGAATTCCATGAGGGATCTAAAGTTCTGTTTAAGGCTAATAAGGGAGTTTAACAGTCATGGGACACCACCTTTCTCTTCAACAGTGTCTTCCTTCTGATGTACACTTTAGTAATGGCAGAGGAGCATCACATTGTCTCCCAGTGTTTGGAGGACAGTGTCTGGGTTTGGTTGGCTCTGGCTAGTACCATGCATTCATGTACCTGTTTGTACAGTGCCTATGCGTATTATTCCACAGTTATACAGCTATTTCCCATTGCCATTGGTGCAGTGAAGACATCCACCCCTGTTTTCATGGCTGCAAAGTCAGCTTTGGAGAGGTTTTGCAGGTGGTTACCTTTGTGGAGGGTGTGACTGACATGTTGAGTTCCATGTTGATTACAGCCTGTGTGAATCTCACCATGCAGGGATTGACATCTGTGGATGAGCAACAGTCCCATAGGTTGTTGCATCCTCTATTGGGGGTCAATATGAGCTGGTCCAGGGTAATGGAAATGATGACTCCAAGCAGTGTTGGGCCACTGTACTGACACTTGGCCACTTTCCCCAGGTGATGGAGGGGTAGTTGAAGACTCATACTATGTCAGTGTTGCGTTGGACCATCATAGATGGCAGGGTGTTGAGGAATGTGCATTGACAGTCTAAGGACCTAGATGTGGACCCATAGCAGGCTATGGTCTGGATTGCACTATTACCCCAAGGCAGTTGTACTGGTAGTATCTCCAATGCATTATGATGGGATACTAGCCTGGAGGTTTTCCTAGCCATAATGAAAATGGAGACACCACCTGTGGAGGTGTGGTATGGTCCATGTTTGGGGGCTGACAGCTGTGGAAAGTATCATAGCCTGATACTGCAGGTCTGCTGTCTGCTGCTGTGAACCACCTCTCCATTACAGTAGAAATGTGTCCTCCACTCCAACAACTGCTATGTGTGACTGCATCCTGGCAGTTAGATGTCTAATTTTGTGCAGCATGACCCTCAGACTGCATATATGTGTATCTGTTATGGTGGTAATAACATTAAGAACACTGCCTAATAAGGCATCATAGGGGTGGCAAGACACTTAGCCAATACCTGGAAACCCAGCACTAACAGATGTAGGACATCTGTGGCAGGTCATTGGGTTCTGTCAATCATGTCATCCCAAGCAGAGAGGTACTGGATCTCCTGAGAATGACATATAACACATAAGCCAATGTTGCAGTCAATCTCTTGATAGTACCGCAGCATCATTCTGGGTGACAGTGGTACACTGCTCAGGGCTATTGTCATACCTGCCTGCACCACATAATCAGAGAGTTCAACCATGTCACATGGATACAGAGTGATACTCGGAGCTGTTGTGGAGTGCCATGAATGGCTATGTCATGTGTTAGATGCTGGCATGTGATAGATATTTGACTGTTACCTGCTCCATATTCAACTTAGTAAGTGGGATATATGTGTGCCTCAATAATGAGTTGACCATGATCACTGTATTGTGCAAGGTAGTTAGCCTTAGGAGCTTAGGTTGAGGGACACACTGTGTAGGTTGTCTGGCTGACAAAGTTCACAGACGATTGCAAGTTGGGAGCCATAATTAACGCCCCAAGTGATTTTGACATTATACAGAAAGGCCTCATTGAGACCAATGACTGGTGCCAGAACCATGGCCTTAAGCTCAATGCCAAAAAATGTGTCATCATCACCTTTGGGAAAAACCCCATTCCTATGAATTACCACATCAATGGTAGTCCACTGAACACAGAAGGTGTCATAAGAAATCTGGGAACACAGGTTGACAGCAACATCTCTTTTGACCACCACACTGCCACTGTGGTCAGAAAGTCCTTCTATGTGACACATCTCATTACTAAGGTTCATAGGTTCATAGGTTGGTACTAGGCTATCAGCCCTAGGGCCTATACAAGCCTAGCCATAACAATTCCCTGGCTATTTCTTCCCACATTATTTACTTTCCTGGACCCCTGTCTAGCAGGGCGACTGACGTGATCCCTGGGGTGAATTTCCTTTCTCCCATCCAATCGTCAAGGTTCCTCTTCAAGATGTCCAAAGAGGCATTCTGCTTTACATGTATGGGCAATCTATTCCAGAGTCTGGGGAGTCTCTGGGTCAGGAACCTATCCCTCCAGCATGTTTTGTTTATTGTGATGACAAGGTTTAGATCCCTGGAGCGTGTAGCTCTGAGGGATTGGGATTTCTTTAAGTGTAACATGTCCAACAGCTCTGGGTTTGACATGGCCTTGTATGTTAAGCAGAGATCGCCTCTGAGTAGACGATATGCGACAGAGTATAGCTGGAGTTTTTTAAGGCGGTCAGCGTAGGGCATCTGCTTTAGGCCTGTGATTCTTTTAGTGAGGTATTTCTGAGGCCTTTCCAGTTGTTGCAGATGTCTTGAGAGGTACATACCAAATGGGGCGTTGTATTCTATAATGGGTCTAATGAGGGATGAGTACAAGGGTTTTGCATCCAGGAAGAAAGAGGTCATTGTCTCTGTCTACTCTTCCCTCATTAGGCCAATCATCGAGCACAATGCCCCATTTGGCATGTACCTCACTA
Source organism: Protopterus annectens (assembly GCF_019279795.1). NCBI lineage: Eukaryota > Metazoa > Chordata > Ceratodontiformes > Protopteridae > Protopterus > Protopterus annectens. The sequence continues at coordinate 813,647,688 of NC_056730.1, forward strand.
GACACCTACAATAACTGGAGAGGTCACAAAAATACCTCACAAAGAGGATCTTAGGCCTTAAACACTTGTCCAATATGGACAGACTCAAAAAACTCCAACTATTCTCTGTCTCATATCACTTACTTAGAGGCAATCTCTGCTTGACTTACAAAGCCATGTCTGACCCAGCTCTGTTAGAAATGCTACATCTAAAGAAATCCCAATCCCTCTGCACTACACACTCCAGAGACCTCAACCTCATTACCACAATTAACAGAACAAGCTGGAGGGACAGGTTCATAACCCAGAGACTGTCCATACTATGAAATAGACTTCCCATACATGTCAAGCAGAGCACCTCAATGGCCCTCTTCAAGAGAAATCTTGATGAGTGGATAGGAAATAGAAAATTCACCCCAGGGATCACTCCAGTGGCTCTGCTTGATAGAGGCACTGGGAACTAAGGTTGGGTGGCATGATGCCAGGGTAATCCTATGGGCTAAGCTTGTAAAGGCTCCAGGACCATTAGCCTAGTACACACCTATGAACCTATGAACCTAAATATGTGTGCCTTGGCATGTGCCATGTTGCGGTGTCTGAGCACATGCCTGTCTTGCTGGTCTGTGCTATTTGGGTAAATGTCCATTGAGTGCCTCTGGGAAGGTGTGTGTGTGGCTTTTCACTGTATGTCATGGCTGTCAAAGTGGGTGTCATTTTGAGCTACATGTTCCACATGGTGTGGTGCAGGTGTTGATCATGACTCACTAGTCCAGTCTTTGCTGGGGAGTGCATATGTCCATATTGGGTGATATATGGGTAACTCTCACAGGTCTGAGTGTTTGGAGTTTAGAGGGGAGGGTTGTCTGTGTACATGAGGCAGTTGCAACAGTTCCTCTGAATGGACAAGTGCTTCAGGTTAATGGGTGAAATCACAGATAACCACCCTACAAACATGCCAGAAGGGGTGGACATAACTAGTAAGTACTGGGGCTACATCTGTGATGAACGAGTACTGCTGACAGTTCCCAGTTGTGCCACACTTCTTGATACAATAACCTAGTGAAGTGCCAAGCCATAATGCTGGTTGAAGTGCAAGACAGGAAGAACTAGCATGATGTATGGGTGGAACAGAAGGCAGTCTGTCTGCTACCTGTAATACTTTACCACAGCTGTGCAGTTACCGGCAGCTTTGGCCATGTGAAAACTCAGTAAGCTCTGTAGCATGTGTGGTAACTGTGTAACAGTATAGCAGATATACCTAGAGAGGCAGGAGTACTAATCCCAATATTGGCAAGTGTGTGTATGTGTGAATCATGTACTGTTTGGCTTATACCATTTCTGACCTGTGTACTACCCTTCACATGTCCTTTCTCTCCAGTTTAGTAGTCCTGTTGATGTCATCCACCTTAGATGTATCTTTGGAAGAAGGGGAAATATATAAGCTCTGTGGTGTGCTGATAACTGTGTAGTACTATAGTAGGAATACCTAGATAGGCAGAAGTTCTACTCCTAGTGCTGGCAACTGCTTGTGTGTGTGTGAGGATCATCCCTTGTGTGGCTTATACTATTTTGATGTGCATACCATACATGACTGGTGACCACCTCTCGCTGCCATTACTTTATATAGTGTGGTAACAGCATCTGCTTCACATGCAACAGGCTAAGCCATTGTACAGTCTTCTATACAGATGTGTCTGGCATATCCATGTTTGCAACCTATAAGTGGTCAGAAGTGGTCTGTGTGCCTTAACAATGCCCATGTATGTGATATTATAGCCAAATAGGCCACAGTGAGTGTACTGACACATATTGCACCATGAGGTATCATACCTGACTGAAACATCATGCTGAAATGACATCTGCCACCCTCACAGGTGGCCAGGCTTGTAGGTGCAATACATGAGTCCAGATGCATGATTTTACAGGTGAACTGCCCCTGTTATGGGTCACATTACAGGCTTGAAGAGGTGTGGACTATATTTTAACAGGAACACCTTGCATCTTAAGAGGGATGTGTACACAATTTATATCCACTGTATACCACTAATGTGTGACGTATGATGCGACCTTAGGCCATTTGTCCAGCCCATTTTGCTGGCCTCCGTCCAGATGTCTTGGCAGTGACAAGTTGTGAGTTATGCTACAGGAATGTTAATTCATGCCAGATAGGCCCCAGTGGTGACCACTGTGATGCAATAAAATTAAGCCCAGCACAAGTGAACATGCACAACAAGCACTACAGCTATTACATAAAGCAATATAGCTATTACTGATGGTTGTGTGCATGGTAAATTGCATGTGCTTCACATGCCTGGGGTATTGCCAGGCAACAACAGAACAATGTCACACTCACCAGCATCAGGCTGCTGTCCCATATGCAGAACAGAGGGTCCTAGGTAGTTGTGAGATGGAGTTATTGTCAGCAGACTCACATGTGGCCTTGGTACAGGATAGATGCAGCATTTGCTTTTTCATAGTAGAAGTTCTGTAACGTGGAACATAATGGTTTGACCATTAGGTTTTTGGAGTTACGGAACGTCGACTATCTGATATAAACCTATATATATATATATATATATATATATATATATATATATATATATATATATATATACATATACATACATATATGTATATATATATATATATATATATATATATATATATATATATATATATATATATATATATATATATAGGTTCATTTTATAATCACAAAATTCTGAAATACCGAATTTCAGAATATCGACATCATAAAGCCGAAACACCACAATCCCGAATGCCCATAACCGTGAAATTAAAAATCCCGACAGTTACATACATACACTCACATACACGCAACTGCCCCACCACACAAACAAAACTAACCTACACTAGAAACATGTGCACCCCGCACCCCCCTCATTATATATTCTAACTCCAAGATCGTGCAATCACACACACAAAGGCAACTCACACCCACACATTTCACAGCCCCTTGCACACACACATCACAACCAAAACACACACTAACATACACTACAGCACATAACCTACACACTCATACAAACTTACTTGCACTTACATCCAGTCATGCACCGCAACACCAGAAGCTCAGAACTTTGGGATTTCAAATTTTGCACTTCTGGTGTTTCGCGATTCCGAGCATTCAGGATTAGAATCTTGGAAAACTGAAATTCGGTATTTCAGTTTTTCGAGATTCTAAAGGGAACCTATATAGATATATATATATATATATATATATATATATATATATATATGCAATATAAAACAAAAACTCACTGATAAATTAGAAGATTTATGACTATATGAATAAAACTTCAGGAACAAAAACACTCAAGAGCCAGTGATTAGCGCTTTCATCCTTTAATCGTATTCAGGACTTCATCAGATTACACATAAAAACTGTTTGCACGAGTTTATATACAACTTAATAGTAGGCAGTCTTATTACTGTACATAGCCAATGATATCAATACTAACAGTAAACAATAAGGCATAATTCAAATAAACCAATGGGCTAAAGACAAGATGTTATAACTGTCAGGCTGAGCCTATTATGTTAAGGATGTATTATAATTAGCGATACCATTTTAAAGCACATTTTATATTGAGGCTTTCATTGAGTCCTGGAGGGGCTTCAGCGTTTAATTTTAATTGCCATAAAAGTTCTTTCACTTCCAGCAGTGTGTTAGAATCACCAAAAAATAAATCTATTTTTTAAAGTACAAGAAATTTAAAGCAAAGAAAATGAGGGCATATTTTATTGTGTTTTGCTAGTGCGTTTCGAACATCTGAATTCCTTATAGCAGCAACATGTTCCTTTATTCTAGAAGATATCTTTCTAGCAGTTTTTCCAACATAAAATGCTGAGCATGTCTGACATATGGCAGCGTAAACTACTTGTGTAGTTTTACAATAAAAAGGTTCAGTAAATGTAACTTTAAAATTATTATGTATAAACACATAAAAATATTCTTGTAAAATATATTTACAGACCACACAATTATGACAAGGCAACATTCCTGGTGTATTAGGGTTATTATCAGCAGTTGGTAACAAAAAAGGTTTGTCTCTATTTTCAAAATGAAATCTGGGAGACTTAGTTCTTTTGTATATGAATGTACGGCTTAATCCTAACTTGTTAGACACATTCTGACTGTTAGTCAAAATATTCCAGTTACTATATAAAATGTCTTTTATAACTTGTGCATCTCTACTAATGGGAACAGGGAAGCTAGTAAATCTGTCAATTAAACCATTCGCTTCATTGTTCATAAAAGAGTTATGTGTATTTATAGTGCTGCTTCCTGAGGGTGGAATAGGGGTGTGTGTAACATGCATATCTTGGTTGGTAGAAATTGAGGTGTGTGTCAATCTATTCAATTGATTGGTGTGAGTACTAGGGTGAGTCCTATGAGCTGGATGTGAATCAACAGGCAGGTCTAGATATGTACCCCTAGGAAGAAACCCAAATTTAATACTAGGATGAACTCTAACATATCGCAAAGATAGGACATTTAAATACAAGGAGCGAAGTAATTCCTCAGGTTAGTTTCTGTCTAATAAAAAATTAATAAAAGCATTACATTCGGTATTAAATGTATCATCTTGCTAATGATTCTAGATAACCTAATAAATTGTCCTCTTGCAAGATTTTGCTTCATATAAAAGGAATGCATGCTGGAAAACTCTAGATAATTATTTCTGAAAGTGTTCTTTCGAAATATGTTAGAGGACGATGAAAGAGTGCTACTATTCAATTCAATTAGTGTATCTAAAAAGTTAACTTTTTTTACCATAAGCTGACAATGTGAAATTTAAAAAGGGAAGGCTAGCAGAAACTGTGTTAAACTGTATAATGATGATGGACTCAATTTCAACTTGCACATCCTACAATGTATCAAAAAAACAAATCAAAATCTTGGTCTACTATACCATCATATAAAATTCTTAACTACTAATTCCAAACTCTCCCTTGCTCAAGCTCTGCTTCTCCAATGCCTTCTTTACGCAGCCCCTGTGCTTACCCATATACAAACTACTACCCTAAATAAACTCCAGTAAACCTATCATAAGATAGCTTGATTCATCACCAGCTCTCCCTACAATACACACCACTGCCTTGCTCTAAACTCTCTCAATTGGCTAGAACTCCCACATCTATTGTTATTAGCCCAACTTGAAGTGTTACACACTTTTCTTTATAAACCTGTAGCATGTCCTGCTCTCTCTTCCTTCATCACCATCTACGCTCCACCTCATACCCTCCAGACATCTAACCAGCATCTACTACAAATATATTATCCCAAAAAATCAGTGTGCGACATTTTTTTTTGGGAACAGATTGCCCTTTTCTTTTTTTTTTTTTTTTAAGGTGAGAGTGGGATGTTGGGGAAGGATAGTAGGTATATTTGGGGAGGTAGGTTGGATAGGAAGACAGACAAGACAGACAAGACAGCATAGAGGGGCAGTATATGACACGTGTGGGGGGTAAACACCTTGGACGGGGAGGGGTGTTTGGTAATTGGAAGCCCACGAGTCTCCAGATGGATACAGTGGGACTGAGGACCCCACCCATGGGCAGTCACCACTGCACCTTCACAGCCCTGATGGTGGCTCTACTGGGGGCTGAACAGGAGGGGCAGGCTGAGCCTCTAATTGTGCCATGTGGCCCTCAAGCTGGCGTAGCAGATCTCCAAATTCCTTTCGGCCCTCCCTACTCACCAGACCCCGGACCTGGCACCGGATGACAGGATCCTTTCTGTGCCCTCACCCGGGGGTGGAACAAGCCCCATTCCCTGAGGTGATTCTACTCAAAGGTGGGGCAAGACCAGCTGACGAGGAAGTCCCGGGGTGGGTCCCAGATATGTTGGGGCCCGTTGCCATGGCCAGATGAGGCGGAGAGGCGGATCTGATGGAATCAGATTTTCCAGAAGTGCTATAGTGTTGCAGGTTTGGAACATATGTTGGTTAGTAATGGTAAACACATTCCAGGATTAGTTATAACAGCATGCATGAGTATTCCCATTAAACAGATTTGGAACATTTGCATAGCAAACAGAACACATGCATACATGGAACCACAGTGGGGATTACACCGGCATGCAGGTTACATTGATAGCAACAGGCCACCAGTGATAGTATTTGAACAGGGAACATTAATTGGAATAAATTTCAACATTTGTAGAACAAGAGGACGCATGTCTCAAAGGTAGGTTTGGTGGAAAACATACCCATTCATTTATGTGTTTAGCTAATTGGTGAAGATAAAGTGGGGGAGAGAGAGAGATGTCAGTTATCAAATGTAGATTCTTGCAGTGGTCACAGCTTTAATGATCATTGCTCTACTCATTACTCTACAGGTATTATTACAACAACTATGGCTTTGAGTTGGGCAGTGGTATGTTTGTACACAGTATAATTACAGCCTTCTTATAGCTACTTTATACTTTCTCTTACCTGGAAGACCTGTGGAGGGAATGTTTGTTAATACTACATGACTGTTTCTGCCCATATTCACATAGTCAGGGTTACATATATGCACTCATACTGTGTGCGTGTGTGTGTGTGTGTGTGTGTGTGTGTGTGTGTGTGTGTGTGTGTGTGTGTGTGTGTGTGTGTGTGTATGTATGTATGTGCGTGTGCTACTGACATACTCTGCCTTGATTTCTATCGGTCACCCTGGTTGTTGGTAGCAGGGACCAGTAGTTGTGACAGCATGACACCTTTGAACATTTCTTGGGGAAGACCACTTGGTGTATGTACTTATCTTGCTGTCATTTGCAGCCTTGGGGTTGGACTGTGGGTGTTGGACACAGTATTACTACAGGCTTCTTATAGCTGCTTTATACTTTCTTTCACCTGGAACATCTTTGGAGGGAATTTATGTTGACCCTACCTGACTGTTTCTACACATATTTACAAAATCCTACTTAAATTATGCATACAGCTTACTACCACTCCCGGGATTCATACCGTGGCCGTTTCTGCTAAAAATGCAACAAGTTTGTGTTTCATCAGAGCGAGCTATTAAGAAACTGCTGTCACATCCTTGAAAGTTTTCTTTCTAATTGTCTCTTGGTTGTACAATCTGCCCTTGTGATTACAACATTCTTTTATATACATTCCTATACATACCTTTTGACCAGCAGAGTGTGGAAAACAGTGGTTAACACAACATTACTATTCTGATATCAGATCTTGGTGCATGAAAATTTCCAGTCATACAATACCAGGGTAAATACAACCAGTCTGGGGTTTTCACTTTTATTGAGAAGTACTTACACTTTTATTATATATAACCTGTATGTCACTATTACTCTCCTACTGGCTTCTTCAGTCATTAAAATCCATACCCATTTCTAAATACTGCAAGGTGACATTCTACTACTTTTTATTTATTTGCCCTACATAATACCAGCTAAATTGTTACTCACAAGCCTCACGATGCAGCCTTTGCTGTATGCTGGCATGGGCTTCCAAGTTCCCAGCCCTCTCATCTGCAGCTGTACAGGAGATAAGAGAAAACATTTATGCATACCTATCCATCACACACACAGGCTGGAATTTGGAGAACACTTATTTTGACTAATACTTACTCACGGCTGGAGCATTCCCAGCTTGGGCATCCTGGACCCACTGGTCCAAAAGGTCCCTCTTCCTCCACTTCAAGTCAGCAAAGTGGTACCAGACCTGCTCATCAGTCCGAGGGATGCCAGTGGCAGTGGTGAGATATCAGGCAAGTTGGTCCCAGGCCTCCCCTTTATATTGGGAGCCCTGGTACTGGTCCTGCAGCAGTCACCCTTCATGGTCTTTAATGAGGAGTCCAACCATGACCCTGGATTCCAGAATGCCCTAGTGCTGCACCCAAAAGCGCGCACCTTCACCTACACCTGCCATAGTGCCCACAGTGGAGAGCTATAACTGGTTATGAGCTGTATTTCTGCTTGCATGGTTTAAATAGGGCTAATTTCCCACCCTATACTGTGATTGGACAGTTTTGAAACTGCTGAGCTAAGCTAAGCACCAGGCAAATGGTTATTAGCAAATGAAGGTGTGTCCAAACCACCACACTTACCATTCTCCACTCTAAAACAGATGTTTTCAATCACTGTAAACCTATATACAGCCCTCAGCCCTATAATCTGTGAGGCATATTCAATCACTGTTGTACAGACCTGTGTAATTCGTGCAGATACAGCTGTATCTTGCCTATGACATGGCTGATGTTTTACTGCACTGCCATACCCCTTGGTCTTGCTGCAGTGCCACATCCTGGTGACACACAGAGGCCTGGAACACAAACAGGATACAGCATATGAGAACACATTCACTTAGCATTAAAAATAGCAGTAATTCATCATGGCTTAAACTGTACACACACTCTGATGTGCACCCCTTACAAATACTAGATGACAGCACACTACACAGCATTACCTACATACAATTTATTAAGTTCACCCTGTGCATCAGACCCATATTTGCATGTCCCTGCATCAATGTTCTGGATGTCAGGGATCTGGCACACGTTTCATCATATGCACAGGGTGTTATGTGGTTTAGCCAAAGCCCTAGGCTGTACCATTCAGTTGACAGTATGGGTGTGTGTTTGGGGTATGGGAATGGCATGGCCTGTGCAGGTGTGGTGTGTGTGTGTGTGTGTGTGTGTGTGTGTGTGTGTGTGTGTGTGTGTGTGTGTGTGTGTGTATATATATATATATATATATATATATATATATATATTTATATATACACAGACATGCCATGTGGCTGCCCTACACTGATGTTTTCTGGACAGCTGTGGCTGTACATGGCAGGGTGTACAGTTCACCACCTCCGGCCATGGAGATGGGAACTGGATCTGCCAAGGATATCATGGGCACCACCACTGACAAGGCCGGAGACAGTACTGCTCCCTAATGGTGACGTATGTCTGCTGGATCTGCGACCCTGTTGGAACTGTCCAGGATGTTTCCATGGTCTGCCGCTTCTTGGCATGGACTTCACATCACCCTTACAAGTGCTGGTGTTACAGCCCATATGGGAGCGTGATGGTGCACAGCCATGTGCATGCCCAGGTGATTGTGGTTCTGAGCTACCTTCACCTGGCCACTGCCTCCCATCTGCCATACATTCAAGCACAGATACTCCACTGTGGCGGAGTGCAATGACCTGACCTCACCATTTATCTGCAATCTCATTGCCCTCATGTATGGCTGCAATGAGTTCGCGAATATTGCCACAGGCACCAGGGAGATGTTCTTCCACCAGCCTGTGCACTTGAATGGTTTTACATTCATTACATGCCTGTGCATCCATTACAGACCAAAACATGTGCCTGGTTACTGCAGCAGTGGTACTTCCAACATGGGCTGAACAGGTAGCCATTCTCCTCTGAGCACCCCTGCCTGCTTGCCTGTGTGGGACCTTGCCAGTACTCTGACTATGGCCAGTGCCTGGTGCTCACTTGCCATAGTCATCACACTTGCATGTACTGTGCCAGCACCCAGCTATCCTTCTATTATGGCCACTGGTGACAGGGAATGGGTGGGCATTGTGACTGTGTGCGGAGATAGGGTTGATAGAGGTGGGATGCCAACCGATGACACAGCTGCAGCCTCTGACAACCCCACCTATGCCTCACTATGGGTATCATCATGGTCAGAGTCACCAAACAAAGTGATATCACTTACCGAGCGGGAGGGACTGTGACCATCGTGGCCACCTGTGAGAAAAAGACAACATATGTACATTACTATCAGTACTATAAAGTTTGGTGGTGCACTCACACACTCACACACGTTAGGTCTCCCAGAGGCATTCCACAGATGTCACATTAGACAACGGATGACAGTCATGACACACACTCAGACCAAAACAGACACACTCTGGACCAGTCCTCAACACCATGCAGTGCATACCTTTCAACTTACCGTAACTACAAATTTACACCACTTGGATATGTGAGTGTTTTTATTTGGTGGTGAGCCTTCACCTACAACACACTGCACCCATGTAAACATTACTGCTGTTCATCTGTATAGCACTGTGGCCAAACCTATAAAACATACTTATGAACAGTACAGAGTTTCCAGGAATATCTACATATGTGGTTCATGTTTCCTGTCTGCTGCTCATACCTCCTGTGGGTGTCTGATACATCACTGGCTGGTCCATTGGATTGGTGACCCTACTTAATGTCATACTGTGATATGAAGATGGCATAACCTGCAGTACATGTATGTGAAAACAAGGGTGGTTACTGAAACAACTTTCCAAGCTTACAGTGGATATAGTAAGTGTACAAACCCTTTTTAAAATGCAATGATTTTGTGACAGATCACATGAGACACCAGTGATATTACCATAACATTTCCATCATTTCATATGACATATAACCTGTACACTCCAATTGAAGAACATACACATCAGGTAGAGTTCACATATCGCACATGATATGACTACAATAACTGGGTTGCATAGGGGTGCACACCTGTAAACTGATACTTTGGTAAAGCAACTGTTCATTTCATCACAGCATTCAGTACTCTTGGGAAGGTGTGTATCAGCATGGCACATCTTGACATGGCAATGTTTGCACACTCTACCTTGCAGAACACCTTCAAATCTGTCAGATTGCAAAGCCATCCTCTGTGCACAGAGCTCGTTAGTTCACCACACGGATTGTGTATTGTATTTAGGTGTGGACTCAGGCTTGGCCACTGCAGACTGTTGATTGTGTTCTTGTGAAGCCATCCTTTTGCCCAGTGGATGTAAGGTGTGGGCCATTGCTGTGTGCAATGTTGAAATAACTGCCCATACACAGGTATGTGGCAGACACCAGAAGGATTATAGCCACAAGGGACTGGCATTTGAAACTGGTCATAATACACTCCAAATCGGCTACAGCCCCAGTTCAAGGTTGTGAACAGCAAACTTAAAACAGGACACTGCCATCAGCCTGCTTCACTGTGTGGGTAGTGTGCTTCTGATGTTGTGCAGTGGTTTGATATGGCCAAAATAACATGACTGAATTGTGAACAAAGATAGTTTAACATCAGTCTCATAACAACTTAACACATTTACACACATGCTTTTTGAAAAGATGATGTATTGTTGCCCAGAAGTTACCCAGGACTGGATGTTGTTTGTTGTGAGGAACAGCTGCCATCTTCCAAACACACCATATAGCCAAGACATGTGAAGACCAAATAAGATTGTTGTCACATGTAGTACACACACAGTACTTGCCAGAGATGTCTGTAGCTCCTTTGGTGTTGCTGTGTGGCTCCTGGCAGCCTCCCTGGACATTGCTGGTATTGTACCCTCCACATAACATGTAGGGATGTCCACTTCTTCACAATGTCACTGTTGCACCATATCTGGAACACCCTTTGATGAATATCTGCACTGTGTTCCATGGCATATGCAATGCTGTGCATATGTTTCTGTAGCCTTCTCCAGGGTGATACCTTTCTAACATGTGATCCCTTTGCAGCATGTTGAGCTGTATGTGAACCATGGATTTTGCTGTAGCAGGCAACTGTGGGTCTATGTTGAGATAGCCTTGTTATGTGAGCTGAGTGTTATTTTCAGTTAATCCAGGAGTCAGTAATTGATGGCAGGTGTGTATTCAATATGATGCACTGCTGTGATTTTGTCACATGGTGCTGCACCACAGTATGAGCTTCATCCTGTGCACACATATGCATCTAGTTTCATGGGCAATTTCCATGTCACATACTTGTTCCACTAACAGATTTGTTTGTTTGTCAATTGCATTGTACAGATTATAGGTCACAGGAGAGGTGGGATATATGTTTGGTCTTCTGTATTGTGCTCACATTGTCATATATCAGAAATACCTGGCATTCTAACAGGTGTGTACACCTTTCTTATGCACTGTATAACAGCAATGTCTACAATATGTCCCTACTCCTGGCCCTTTGTGTCCGCATTTTGCCAATATTTATCCAGATGTCCGGCAATGACAGGTTTGTGAGGTAGGTGTGCTACAGATATATGGTATCACATGCAAATAGGCCTCTGTGATATCCACTGTGATATTAGGCAGTGAAACCCACTACAAGTGATCATGCAGATATTGCAGATGGCTGTGTGTAACACCTTAACATGCCTGGGGTACTGGTGAGCCAAAACAGTAAAATCTCATACTCACCAGCTTCAGGCTGCTCTACCTCATGTAGAGTCGGGGGACCTAGGTAGTTGGGAGGGTGAGGTATTGTTAACTGATTCACAATATGCATTGGTCCACAATTAATGCTACATTTATGCACAGGTACAGTATAAACTATGATATTACACAATTTGCTGTCCTTCACCACAGATGTGTACTTGTGTGCATAGCTAAACCCCACCCACTGATTTTATAAATTTATCTATTTTACAGTTTGTTTACCAGGATAGTCCACTGGTCCAAGAAGAGACTGCTTTCAATGGAGTCCCATGAAGAAAATCTCCATGAAAAACAATACAATATGAAGACAATGCATTTATTGTTATTCATTAGTACTGAAGAACAATGGTATTACATAACATTATAAAAAATCTACAATTGCAGTGAAAATATGGCTACAAATGTAAAAGGTAAAATTACACACATATATAAGTCAACTAGAATAGGAAAACCCCATTGCTGCATATTTCTGTTACATTTGTTAGAATGTGAAATAACACAGGGTTGACATTACAGTTATACATGAAATCTTAGCATAGTTAAAGTAGGATGGGTGATGAGAGGTGAAATTGTTGAATCTAAGAAGGGTGGGACATTAACAAAAAAGGAAAAAAGTAGAGCAAGAGTACAAGTAAACGAGACAAATGTAGATTGTAGTAGTCAGAGAAGCTCCATATGATGAAGAGAAGATAGAAGTGAAGGAGTATTAGAAATGGGGAAAAACAGGCGAGTCATGTGTGATGAGAGCAGAAACATTCCCAGAGGCTTTTCAGATGGGAATGAAGCAAGGTCTTAAAAGTAGAGTGGTTGTCTGTAGTACCAATAAGAGGTGGCAGGGATTTCCAGAGGTGAGCTAGGAAAATGTATAGTAAATGTCTGCCTGGAGTATGAGCAGCCTTGTGCAGTTAATGAAAATTCTGGTTATTGGATCTTAGAAGTCTGTAGGGTATCTGCATTTTGAAGGAGGATGCAAGGGACGGGTAGATGGAGGGGTTACAGATGAGCTTATGGCCATGAGTAAGTTGAATTTAGGTAAGTTGGTTGGTAAGTCCAAGCAAATTTAGTTTGTGAAGGGCATTGCAGTGGTGGCATTTGGATTTATAGCTGGTAGCAAACTTAGACATTTTCTCATAACAGGAGGATAGCTTTGTTTTTAGAGAAGATTGAAGGTTGGTAAGAAGTAGGGCACCATATAGGAGACAGTGAATGAGGAAGGTGTTAGACAGTACCATTTTAGTAGTGGGAGTAATGTAGCTGTTATGGTGGTAGTATTTTTCCCTGACATATGCATCTCAAGACTCTATAGAACACAGTTGTAATGCAATCCCAGTACATTGATGTGCACCTTTGTCTTAACTGGACACTCCTCGCCTGTTGCCTGGGTGCTACCCACCTCCACGACTGAAAGTTCTTGTGTAGATCATCTTGTGGGGGATACCCCAAGGATGGCCAGGAGCTCCTCCACTGCCATAAGAGGGGGCTGTGTAGCTGGCCCCCTACCAGTAGTGGAATGGTCCCTCGCTACAGCAGCAGCCCATTGCCGGGCACGCCAAAACAGGTCACTTGCTCTATGATGTACCTGATCGTACGTGCAGCCATGGTGGCCCAAGTTGTTCATAGTTTGGACAATTTCATCTCACAGAGCAGTCCATTCCCGCTGGTTTTGGCAACCCTGACCAAAAAGGATGGTATAGTTCTGCAGGATGGCCAGAGTTATGGCCCAAGACTCCTGCTCATTGTAGTCTGGCTGCCTCGGCATAGCACCTATAAGACATAAACAGGGAAACACATCACAGGACTTCAGACATTGCACAGATTTCTTTGCAGAGACAGCACATGACTAATTATCAGTAGTGTACACTATATACAAACACATAAGATGCAGCACTGTATGAACATGCATTGTACTCCTGGTCATGTTGTGTCATATTCCCCCCTGTGAGGGCCAGTATCTTTCATAAACCACCATTCACATTTGTGTAGAAGGGTGACAGTGTCTGTGTTCCTTGCAGATAGGCTGTCAAAGCTGCTCAGGCTTGGCTTGCATACAGTATGTAATGGAGCTGGAAGTTAAATTCAAATGCCCTTGAACAACTAGTATGTTCCCCTACTAGAGGGGACAACATATTGGATTTAATCATCACAAATATGGGTGCCCATTGTACCACACCCGTTATCACTCCCTCCTTGGTCAGATCTGGCCACAAACTGATAACCTTGGACATCCTCATTCCTCCACCTCCCCCAATCAAAGAAACCATAGTCAAAAACCTTTCCAAAGCAAACTTCAAACTACATGCATCCGAAGTGGAAAGCTTCACTATTCCCTTGCAGAAGGATAATGATATCCAGGATGCGGAATCCTACACCAAGGCACTCTATATGCATCTTCAGGATTGCATGGACCATGCTATCCCAAATAAAACCAAGACTCCTTCCTCAAGCAAGAAGAAACCAGTCTGGTGAACCCTGGCCATAAGCAAACTTTACAATAAAAGGAGGAGTACAAGCAAAGGCCAAATCTCAAGTAGAAAAATCATCCCTGATCAGCATTAGTAAGAAATTGAGGGCCCTCATCAAGTCAACTAAAGCTAATTTTGAAAAGAAAGTTGCCAAGGATGCCAAGGATAACCATAAGGCCTTCTATGGCTACGTCAAAAACCTAAATGGCAACGCTCAGGTCTGTTCTGAGCTAGTACAAAATGGAACAAAATACACTGACCCTTCTGACATTGCCAACATCTTGGCTGACAGATTCAGTGCAAATTCCCCCCCCCCCCCTCACCACCTACAGGGCCTATTACCATTCCAGGGGATTGGGTAAGTCCAATTATTACTGATACATTTGTTAACAAGGCTCTATCCAAAGCTAAAAACACTGCCTCCATGGGACCAGATGGTGTCCCAGGTTGTGTCATACGAGAGCTCCAAAAGGAATTAACCCCGCATCTTAATACCCTGTTCAGTCTCAGCCTCTCCACAGGATATGTGCCCATAGAATGGCGCACAGCAATGGTGGTCCCGCTACACAAGGGTGGGGCCACAACTGACCCTGGGAACTACCGACCAATAAGCCTGACCAGTCTGATCTGTAAGGCTATGGAGCGAATCATTATGGAACTCATAAATGGAGAGATTGGGAACCTCCAGTCGCTGGACCCCACACAGTTCGGCTTCGTCAAGGGCAGATCATGCCTCCTGAACCTGGTGGATTTCTTTGAGACAGTTACTCAGGCTATAGATAACGGAAAGGAGGTACACACGGCTTACCTTGACCTTGCTAAAGCATTTGACACCATTCCCCATTCAGGTATTACTGATAAGCTCACCAGCCTGGGCATAAACCCTTACGTCACAAGATGGATCACAAATTGGCTCTCAAACAGATCCCATAAATTAAGAGTAGTGGGATCTATGTCCGAATCCAGACCAGTAACGAATGGTGTGCCTCAGGGCTCTGTCCTGGGGCCCCTCCTATTTGGCATATACTTCTCAGAAGTACAGTCAAGCATGGAAGGGCTGTGGCTGACTAAGTTTGCGGACAACTGCAAACTGGGTGCTATAATAGAGTCTCCGGCCGACATGGAGATCCTCCAGAAGGGCCTATATGAGACTGATGCATGGTGTCAAAGCCATGGTCTCAAGCTAAATGCAAAAAATGCATAGTAATCCCCTTTGGAAAAAACAGAGTACCCGCAAACTACAACATAGGAGGTAATCCCCTGAAATCTGAAGAAGAAATAAGGGATCTAGGGACCCAAGTAGATAGTCAGCTTTCCTTTGATAAACATGTTGCCAAAGTGGTTAGAAAATCCTTCTATGTGACCCATCTGATCATGAAAGGGTTCGCATCAAGATCTAAGGATGTAATGGTGCCCCTCTATTCTTCCCTCATCAGACCCATTATTGAGTACAATGCACCAATTGGAATGTACCTGGCTAGACATCTCCAGCAGCTGGAGAGACCACAAAGGTACCTAACAAAGAGGATTACTGTCCTCAAACAGTTACCCTATGCAGCACAATTGAAAAAGCTAAGACTGTTCTCTGTTGCATACCGCTTTCTCAGAGGCGATCTCTGTCTAACGTATAGAGCCATGTCCAACCAAGAATTGTTGAACATGCTCCATCTTAGCAAAACCAAATCTACTCAAGCTACACGCTCTAGGGATATAAACCTCAACACAACAATGAATAGAACATGCTGAAGGGATAGATTCCCTTCGCAGAGACTTCCCTTACTATGGAACAGGGTCCCGATCTACATAAGACAGAGCCCCTCACTATCACTCTTCAAGAGGAACTTTGATGAGTGGATGGGTAACAGAAAGTCCACACTGGGGATCACACCAACAGCACTACTAGATAGGGGCCAAGGGTACTAGTTGCTAGTACAAGGGTCTAGGGAACTACTAAAGGGGCGGTGAATACCGCACAATGTGGCTGGGCTAATATATGCCTTCGGGCAGATAGCCCAGTACCAACCTATGAACCTATGAACCTATAAGTATATGTCTGAGTTTGTGTAGGATGCAGACTGGAATGTTATCAGTCTCCCCAAGGTGACTTGCTATTTTTACATTTAAGTGGGTGGTTTGCACCTGATCCATGATGATGAGGGCAGTGGTGGGTGTGGTATGCATATCCACTTATAGTGATGTTTAGCCAGGGTGGTGATGTTTGGCCTAAATATGTCTGCAGCAGGTTGGCTGTAGCAATGGTGTGTGTGTATGTGCTATGATTGACCTCCATTACAGGGTGGTCTGGGTTGTTGCCTATGAGACTGCAGACATATGTGAAGATGGCCTTCTGGTTGCACTCAGTGGATGTGTCCAATTTATATTCATAGTCAGCCTTACAGTAATCCACCTGTGACCTACTATGGACATCCAGGCAAAGGATGACATGCTGGGCAGTTTGTGCCTGCTCCTACTGTCCCCTCTACAGCCAATATAGCATCCCATTATGTGCTTTGTGCACTACTGCTGTCCAGCAAAGGGGCTTACTCTACTTTGGTTGAGACAGGTTGTACAAGTTAGGTATTGCTGAGGCCATATAGCTATGTGGGTGGTCATATCAATATTTGTAGTAGGCATAGACACAAGGTCATAACACAGTTGGACACCTCTCTATTTCCTTCATGATACTCCTGCTTATGGCAGTACCCATGTCTGTGTCAGGCCAATGCAACAACCATTAGCTGTGGAAATGTAACTCTGTTGGATGCACACACATTAACATTACACATGTGTACAACATGTACAGCTCAGTTACATGCTGTTTTGCATTTCATGTCAGGTGTTATGAGGCAGCCAGGTACACCTACCCATACATGTATATGTCTGCACAAGTAATAACTGCTATACATTGTTCTATGTCAGTATGGTACACTGTCATAACACTTTTGTTGCTCAGTCATTCCTGTCAACCTGGTAGGGGGAAACATGTGGACAGTGCTGTAAATACATGGTGGGCTATGGACCAACATTAGTGACACTGTCTTCACATTGCTGTAACACACGTACATCATTCGATATTTGGGTAGCCTTTGCATTCATAGTCATACCCTGGAGGATGTGTGTGTGTGTGTGTGTGTGTGTGTGTGTGTGTGTGTGTGTGTGTGTGTGTGTGTGTGTATGTGTATGTATATATATATATATATATATATATATATATATATATATATATATATATATAGATATATATATATATATATATATATATATATATATATATATATATATATATATATATATATATATATTATGAGAATAATGGTGGTGTGCACAGCTGTAGTAACTATAGAGGGATAACAATGATCAGTGACAGCAGTATGGTTTCATGCCAGGAAAGATCAGTACAGATGTGATGTTTACTATGAAAGTGTTGATGGAGATGTACAGACAAGGTAGGAGAAGCTGCATTGTGTCTGTGAATTTACAGGCAGCATGTGAGAGGATGCCTAGAGGGGAGTTGTGGTATTGTATCTGGAGGTCAGGAGTGGCAGAGGAATCTGTAAGAATGCTACAGGATATGTGCAAGGCTACTGTGACAGCAGTGAGTTCTGGTTTGGGAGTGACAGGTGCATTTAAGGTGGAGGTGGAAGTACATTAGCGAGCAGCTGTGAGTCATTTTTCAAGTGCAGTGGTGATGGACAGCTTGACAGACATGATCAGACAGGGGCCCCTGTTGACTGTGCTGTTTGCAGATGACATTATGTTCTGTAGTGAGAGTAGGGAAGAGGTTGAGGAGACCCTGGAGAGGTTGACTTATGGTTTAGAGAAGGCAGGAATATTGGTCAGCAGGACTAAGACAGAATATATGTGTGTGAATGGAAGGGAGGCTGGAGGAATGGTGAGGATGCAGGGATATAGCTTGCAATGGTGGATAAATTTAAATACTTGGGAACAACAGTTCAGAGTAATGGGGAGTGTGGGGAAGAGGTAACAAAGAGAGTGCAGGCAGGATGCAGGTGGTGGAGAGGAGTGTCAGGTGTGATTTGTGACAGACAAGTACCATTAAGAGTGACAGTGAAGGTCTACAAGAGGGCAGGGAGCCCAGCTGTGTTATATGGATTGTAGACAGTGGCAGGGGTCAGAGGTGAATGTGGCAGAGTTAATGACATTAAGATTTGTACTGGGTGTGATGAGATTGTACAGGAGTAGGAACATGTATGTTAGGTGGTCAGCCCAGGTTGGATGGCTTGGGGCCAAAGGCAGAGAGTGGCAGGATTATGTTTGTTTGGACA